>NW_010262867.1:7977-14512 GCF_000690775.1 Eurypyga helias
TGTTTGGAGTGTTACAGAAATCTTCATCCTCATAGTGGGCTCAAGGTCCATCTATTGATCTGATGGCTGGGGAATCAGTATCTGGCAGCTGTAAGAGCATGCCTCAGGAGCCAGAGGTGTTCTCAGGTACCCCAGTGGTTAGTCTGAAGGAACACTGATCACGGCAGAACAGAGCACTTATTTTGTAGCTGCAGAAGTAGCTGATTCCCTCTTAGCCCAGTGGTAGAGTACATCCTTGGCAGTGGTGTCTTTGACTTGCCTTGAACAACTCCTGTGGTGAGGCGGCCTTGTCAGGAGGACCAAGTCCCTGGGCTTTTTGTGGCCAACTGACTTCACGTAGCTCTGGGCTGTTGGGTAGCTGTAAGGGGCCTGCTAACTCACTGAGCTTGGGCTAGACCTCTGGTGTCAGAGTACAAAGCAGGTCATTCCCTGTGCTCTCTGTAAGGGGTGGAGAAATGTGGGTTCTGGCAGAGAGTATTTCATTCTGTTTTAAGATGGGTACCTGAACTGGGCATGTTGATAGTTTTTGTCCCTGTCTTTCAGTCTGGACTGAAAGAGCCTTGCCAACTCGACTAGAAGATGACTAAAATGAGCAGGGTGCCAAATCCTTCAGAATTAGTCCAGCATGGGGCTTGTGGGGAGCTGGGGTACTTGTCAGCCAGCACGCTAATCCCCAGGCTGCATTAGGGCATCCATTACTGACTCCACTGACAGCTGAAAGACTGCCTGAGGAGACGTAAGCGCACTCTGTGGCTAATAACCATGACTGGCTTTTGACGACTCATCCAGGAGTGGAAAATGGGGTGTACTTTGCAGAGATATGCCATACAGGGAAGGAGATTGGGTTTCTCAGCCTGGTCCTCTGCCAAAAAGGAAGCAAGGCTGCGAGGAAGGCAGGTTCATGCTCAGAGGTAAAGGGAAGGGTAGCCTGCTGCGTGCAAGAAGGGAGAGCTGCAGTAGGAGCAGGCATTTGCAGGTGGCTGCCTGGCTTGAAATGCTGAGAAGACTGCTGACTCTGATGGAGTCCTGTCAGATGAGGAGAACCTCTGGTCTGAACTGGCAAGTAATGATGAATTTTGGTGATCTGAGGAACTGACTCCATGGTCTGCAGCCCCCCACTTTGTGAGAGGCAGGGCACAGAGAGAAGAGTTCTGCACATCCAGAGTCCTGCTGCTGGAGCTGGGACAAGACTTGGTGCAGATGTGCTTGGCTGATCAGTATGTGGGAACCAGCAGCTTCAGTCCATGGGTGACATTCTGGCATCTGGCCAGACAAAGCCGTAGCTGTGGTGGAAGACTACGAATCAGACTGTACTTGGTGGAAGCAGTGAACACTCAACACCTTGCTGTTACTTGATGCCTTAATCCATTTACATGGCTGAATGTGCTAATCATCTCCCAGCAGAAGAGCTGATAAAAAAAGGGGATTTTGTAATCCAGAGCTGATAAAAAGTGTATTTTTATCTATTTATTTCTTTAATATGTAGTTTATCCAGATACAAGACAAGCCAGCTTTTATGAATCTCATAATTTATGGGGCCACATGCTACTTTTGGCTGCTGTGAGTTTTGAGTCACAGCCATGGGTATTCTTCCAGTAATAAATAATACATTTTCCAGTTGCATCTAATCAGGGTTACAGAAAACTTACCTGTAGCCCAGCAAAAAATGCTTACAACAATCATCTCACAAGACCGACTCTGCAACAGGAGCTGCCAGAACACTGTCTAGGGTCTGGTTCTCTCTTCTAGCAAAGTATAAAGACAATCTACAAGAAGAAAACACTGAAATCTACTGTTCACTCAGTTACGTTTCAAGGGTATATCAACAAAATATTGGATTGCCGCAATTAGCAGTGTTCCAACTTCCTCCATGTTCCAGGAAAGTTAGAAGCTATGCTTCACTTTTACTGCTGTGTTTTTGTTTATTTCATCCGATGGTTTTATGGCAGCCAACCAAAAGCTGGCATTGTCTCCTAGTTGTATCAGAAAGGAGTGCTTTGCAATCCGCTGTGATCATAGAATGGTTTGGGTTGGAAGGGACCTTAAAAGATCATCTAGTTCCAGTGAATATGTAGGATTTTGATGATGACATTTTAAATATTTTTTTTTTTTGTAGAAAATAAAAGCAATAGAAGTGCATCTTTAAAACCTGTATTAAAAATGAGTTATTGAACCTTAAATAGATGATGGTCATTGAATGATCAGACACAACTTTTCAATCTCCTTGCTTTGTGGGGGACGGAGAAAAAAGTCTGTAACATGTTATAGTTATCATTACCTATGAGAGCAGATTGTTCCACAACTTCAGTGCAAAATGTTTTGCATCCTGACCGCAGCTACTGGCTGTTGGGACAGAGTTTTTGCCTATTTTTTTGTTTGGTTGGGTTTTGCTTTTTTTTTGGGGGGGGGTGTTGTTTGGTTTTAGTATTGTGAAATGATCTGGGGAGACCTGGAGCGCTTCCACTTTACAAGGCAGAACTTGGCCACTGTAATACTGCAGCACGTAAAGCATCAGTTACAACTGGTTCTGGTCATGCTGTTAATGTCCCTATAGGGGATGAATGGAGTTTCTACATTGTTGTTTTTCTTCCATCTTGTTCCAGTTTCTCACATTTTCACTGGCCCTAGTGTTTCTCATGTGGTGGATGAAGGCTTATGTTTAACAGAATTTGAAAGGAAGATTGATGTTCCAGACTCCTATTATGGACCACGACTCTCGTTTCCCCTTACTGTTGAAGATGCCAATGCTCTTCTTCATGCTTTCAGGAATGAGCAGGTTAGTTACAAAGAGTTTAATTTCTCTTTACTTACTTTACATCTCTGTCAAGTTGTAGCTCCACAATCAGTTTAATCCAATAAAAGACTGGTGCCCAAGGAGATATTTCTCCCTTCCTTTCCATCCCATTACCCTTTCCTTCTAGCCCCATGTGATCATACAGGTACATGGTGAGCTGTCTTGGGAAACCGTTCTAGCTGGAAGCTAACAAAACAAAATTAAAACAACAAAATCAAAAGCAGTCAGTTCTCAGCCAGACTAGTTCCCAGATTTGATTCACTGCTTGGCTGCGTGATCACCAGAGACGGCACTGGGGAGGGGGCAGGGACTAGTGGGGACCTTCTCTTCTGGCACTGAGATTACAGTGATCGTGAAATGGGAACCCTTAACAGCTGCAAGGCAAAGGTTATCAGTGAGTGTGCAGGACTGGGGGAGGTGTCCTAAACTAACCTAGAAATTAGTTAGCATATTTTTCTGGGTTAAAAGTGCTCCTTGTATGTGGGGAGTGTGTGTCCCCAGTTAGAGGAATTGAGGTGCAAGGGTTGATCACCTTGTTCCAGTGTTTGAGACTCCACCATAATGGAACAGTGAATATAAAGCATCACTAATGTGGGGGCACAAGGTGATAGCACAGATCTCAGGAGCTCACTGTCTGTGGCTGCCAAGGCACTGAGAAGGCTGTTGATGATTCTCTGTTCCTGAGCCAGCTCCTTTGCTGCCCATTTAGAAGGTGAGGGTGGGGCAGGGAGGCATTGCATGGCACATCTTTGTTTGAACTTGCAGTCATTGGTGCTTAACAATATATTGTATGTAAAGGATAAGGGTGTATCTTGCTTTTCAGTTTACTAAATAATGGGGGGGGGGGAGAGGGAAGGAAGGTTCTCTAATTTTCTGAGGCTGATCTTAAAAGTTGCAAAAGGCGAAGTGCATGATGAGCCCACACAAACATCCGTTGTCTCTTCTCTTACTGTGGTTGGCACTTTCTTAATTATTCTGTGTAGTTGGCCTTTTTTGTTTGCTTTAAAAACATGAATCTTGAGAAGTCGATCTGTAGCTCATCTATCTCCTCTACCAAGCTTCCTCAGAGCTGTGCTTGAATTAAAAGCTTTAACAATCTCTGACAAAATTAGCATAAAAAGCATTAGCAGAGAAGACCAGAAGCTTATGTTGTATTCTCTTAACATCTTCACAGCAAGGAGGAAGATAACCCTTAACAAGGCAACCCTTGCTGGAGTTTCCTTCTAATTATTTTTGCAATTTGCTGAAATATCATTTATGGCCTTTGGGGTTTTTTGGTTGGTTTGCATTTTTGGTTGGTGTGGGGTTTTTCAGCTAGAACTACATCCTTTTTTTTTCCCCAATTACTTCGAAGAGATGACCTCATGAAATGATTCTGAGTGCTGCATTACTCAGTCTCTTATCTTTTTTTGTAGATGGGAAGAATAGAAACAGTACACTAGAAATAAAATGGGAAAATATGTAAAGCAACTTAGTTAAGGGCTCTGTATCCATTCACCAGGAAGCGAGCGCAAAGCTATGAACGCTTCTAGTTCCTAGTGCTAAACTATACAGCCTGTAATCATGTCTGGACGTCTGTAGTATAAATGATCTTGGCAATACGAGTCTGATATTAATAAAGCAGACTTTAATATTACTATTAATATTGCTACTTCTAATAAGTGTCCCTCTTCTCCCTGCATTTTTTTCTCACAGCTGCTTCATGCCCGCTATGTACTGCAGCTACTCTGTGAAACTAGGAAGGTTCTTAAAGAGATGCCAAATATCACCCATCTTTCCACTTCCTACTCCAAGGAGATAACTGTCTGTGGTAAGGTGCCATAGCAGATAACTATTCTGGGCTACAGGTTGATGTGCTAAGTGGTTAGAGAATGATACAGGCATTCACACATTTCCAAATGTTGCCATTACAAGAAAGTTCTCGATGCCTTTTTTCCCTTCTTTTATTTTTTTTTTCTCAGAAATGCATTAACTGGAACAAACCAAAAAAAAAGTTTCCTGACTCACACTCAGTATATTTTAAGAAAGTCCCTCACCTCCTCGTTCCTTTTCTCATTAAACATTTCTGAATGAGTCAGTATTAATTCAGCTAGCACTGCAGTGTAGCTTAAATATTCCTGCACTTCCATCTATAAAATGCCACTGAGTATTTTGATCACTAGCTGTAAGTCTCACTGCTTTCTCCCCTTGCTGAGAAAAGGACTTTACCATCATAATTTACTCAGTAATGATTTTAATGAGGGCTTAATAGGGGTGGCAAACAAGACCTTTCATTGACAGCATGATTATCTAGAATAAATTGAAATTACAATAAACCCTCATTTCTAAAGGGACCCAAGAGGGTGGATCAGTCTTTATACAACCAACAAATTAGTTTCACAGAGTGATGTGATGTGTCACAAGGTAAAAGACTAAGAGCTCATTGCCTGTCTATTTTGTTACGCTTTTGTAAATTATGGATAAAGGGATGCAGTATCCTGACTTGCCACAGAATGCAGTAGCTGCAAAAGAGAACAGTAATGGTGACATTAACTCTTGACAGCTAGCAGTGTGTGCTGTGGTATAAGGAAGGGTACTATGACACACGCAAAACAAACCATGTTTTTTAAGATGTGGTTATGCACCTACTTTGATTGCCAGCAAAGTGTTTGTTTAAATGAAGTTTTGCATAACCAGTAATTTGTTAACCAACAAAACCTCTCTCTAAACCAAGAACACATGAGTTTGTACTTGTTAGCTACACAGCACGTTCTTACTAAACAAAACATACCTCCTCATGTTTGTATTGCACCTGCACTATGTAAGCAGCATCTTCCTGCCACTGAAACTAATAGCTTTTGTAACCAGAAGGATCCTCTGCAGAAGATGAAAGACCAATTTTTAGACATAATTGGCCCAAAACGTTGATTTCCTTAAAATAAGGTATCCCTCTCCCCATTTTATTTTAATTTCAGATTAATAATGTAGATTAAATACACACCTGAAATGTTTGCATCCACATACATGATGAAAAGCAATCATAGCTTGAAGGACTCCTTAGAATGAATTCAGCAGGCTCACAATTAATAATAAGTGGCACAGAAAATATGTAGACAGGGTAAAAATGTCACTTCTTTCCTACTCATTGGTGGTGAATGAAGCTATTATCACGAGATAGGTTCTGAAACTGTTCTGTGGCTTTGTGGTGGTGAGCCACAGAGGTGAGAAGGTTGGTTCTGTGGGCATTAAATTCAGTGATATGCAGAGGGGAGCTATGCTGCAGTCATCCTTTGTGTTGGAGTGAAATCCCCCTGCCTGTTCCAAAATAGACCTCTCAGAAAGGGCCAAATCTGGCATTCCTTTGGCCTTATCACTGAGGAATACAATCATGGACGATTCTTCAGGTGTTGCTATCTATGTCAGAAACCAGCTGGAGTGTGTGGAAGTCCACCTGGGGCTGGATGAGGAGCTGAGAGATCTTATGGGTCAGGATTAAAGGGAGGCCAGGAAGAGGGGATACTGTAGTAGGAGTTTGCTACAGGCCACCTGGCCAGGATGAACAAGTGAATGAGGCCCTCTACAGACAGATAGCAGCAGCCTCATATTCACAAACCCTGGTCCTCAAGGGGACTTCAACCACCCTGATATCTGTTGGAGGGAGAACACAGCAGGGCACAAGCAACCCAGGAGGTTCCTGGAATGCATTGATGACAACTTCCTTATCCAAGTGACAGAGGAGCCAACGAGGAGGGGTGCCATGCT
>NW_010262868.1:0-245 GCF_000690775.1 Eurypyga helias
CCCCCACAGCCGGCTGTGCCATGCCCACCCCACACTTCGGACCATCGAGATGTTCCACTTCCGGGGACCGTCGCAAGTCGGGGACCGCCTGGTGCTCAAAGCCATCGTCAACAACTCCTTCAAAAACAGGTGGGTGCTGGCAGTGGGGTGGGGGGGTGTCCCCAATCCACCCTCCCAGCGCAGGCTCTCCTCACCCTCACCCCTTCTTCTCTCCCCGCGCCCCCCCCCCAGCATGGAGGTGGGGG
>NW_010262868.1:270-1871 GCF_000690775.1 Eurypyga helias
GAGATGTCGGTCAGCCGACGGCACATCAACAGCGCCTTCATGACCTTCGTGGTGCTGGACGAGGAGGGGCGGCCCCGCACCCTGCCGATGGTGGCACCCGAGCCGGGGGTAAGGACGGGCAGGGCTGGCTTCTCCCCACCGCGGCGGCATGGGGCCACTTCGCCCTGAAAGGCTCTCGGATTCATGGCAAAACAAAGGCAGTTTTATGATGATGGAAACGGAATTCCTCAGCAGCGAGTGAATTAAATTGATTGCCGGGTAGAACTAATTAACAAAATAAACGCCTTGCCTGTGCAGGGATGGGGACGTATTTTCCACACAAGGCTTAACAGCACATCGCCCGCAAATTCAAGCTCGTCTTTTCCGTAATTCAGGGGAGAGGATGCAAACCTCCCAGTTTGCTTTTGCCTTTCAAAGCATCCTGATAATTTGCTCAAAACCAAGTATTTGAGGAAATCTGTCGGGTGGCGCAGCAAACACCCCTGCGTCTCCGGGCACGTCGTAGCCTGAGCTACGATGGCATCGCCTTCCCCTCGCTGATCCCTCCCCACCTTCCTGACTTTTTGAGGCCTTACAACCAGGACTCTTCTCCCGCCCTGCGGAAGAACATCTCACGGCCGGGGCTGGGCTCCCTCCACCCTCCTCTCAAGCACCGCACTATGGCTTTCTTGGGAAGAAGCTGCTTTTCCGGGGGTTTATTTCACCGGGAGAGGACGTTTGCGGTGCTGGAAGATGCGATTTGTGTCTCAGAGGCTGGTTGCAGCTCTGCAGCTGCAGCGAGGGGTTTTTTTCCTAACGTGCCAGTGCCCATCGCTTGGTCACAGCGAGCGGTGCCGATGGCGGAATAGCTCCCGGTTAATCACTGCCCACCAGCGCAGCCGGGGCGGCAGCCGGCGAGCGCGGGGGCTTTCTGCTGCGGAACGCTAGACCCACGCCCAAAACGGCATCTGGGGCTTTTTTTTCCCCCTCTCCTTGTCCTGTTAATCTAATGTTCTTTTCCCATTTATCAGGAGGGAGAGAGGAGATACAGGGGAGCCAGTGCTAGGAAAAAAATTCGGCCCCCTCTCCTTGTCCTGTTAATCTAATGTTCGTTTCCCATTTATCAGGAGGGAGAGAGGAGATACAGGGAAGCCAGCGCTAGGAAAAAAATTCGGCTGGACCGGTGAGTGGAACAAGTGGGATGCGGGGATGGAGGGAGGCGGAGAAGTGGGCTTGGCACCGGGATACAAGGACAGGCTGTGGGTGGTTTCTGTCCCACCGTAAGGGAAAATCTTCCTTTCCCGCAGAAAATACGTCGTCTCCTGCAAACAGACCGAGGTGCCGCTCTCCGTGCCCTGGGACCAAAGCAACAAGGTAGGGTGCTGCCCCACGGGGGTCGCTGCCTCCTGCCCCCGCTCCTGCCCCTGACGCGCTGCCCCTGCCCCAGGTTTATCTCAGCTACAACAACGTCTCCGCGCTGAAGACGCTCGTCGCCAAAGCGAACTGGGCGCTCGCCAGAGAGAAGGATAAGGTACCAAACCCATCCCCATCCCCCCTTTTATTTTTACCAAGCTGCTCCTCGCCCCCAAAGCGTGGGCATGCCGGGGGCTCGGCGGGGGCCG
>NW_010262868.1:2142-2342 GCF_000690775.1 Eurypyga helias
CCCTGTGGGCTTTCCTGGGAGCGAGTGCGTTGCCCTGGAGCCGTGATCGCTCCTGCAGACCTTTTGTGTGTGTCCCTGTCCCCTTGGCTGCACTTTGCTGTGGAAAATACCTACTTTGGGTCTCCCCAGAATATTTTGGGTGTGGTGGTGGGCTGTAAACGTGTCAGGCCTCGGACGGGGGGGCCACAGCGGGGTTTCTC
>NW_010262869.1:0-492 GCF_000690775.1 Eurypyga helias
GCATCTGTGTCATCACTGTCGGGTTTTCACCTGACGGCACAATTCCATCCTGGACACGTCCCCGCTCTGGCATTACGGCAGACTGGCACAAGCTAACGCCGGGCGGGCCAGGTGACACGGAGTTGGCTGAGCTGGGTACGGCTGGGGTCACGGGGAGCTGGTTCAAGCAACGCTGAACCCCTACGTGCTGTCACAACTGTCACATCACTGTCAGCCAGCGCTGCCTCCTGTCACCGGTGCTGCATGTGCAGCACGGAATCAACTGCAAGAAATGGATGGCGCCATTCCCGCCCGTCTCTGTTATTCCTGAAGGCACCGTGTTACGGAGTTGCAGGGCTCCAATCTCCCTCTCTGACGTGTATCTGGTCAGAGCACTAAGAAGCCCAGAATCATGTCAAAAGTCCATGGAGATCACTGGAAAGGGCTTTAGGGATGTGGGACAGGCACTTCCCACATGGCAGATGCTTTTAATCGTAGAATCACAGAACGGTT
>NW_010262870.1:0-346 GCF_000690775.1 Eurypyga helias
TTGTTCCATTTGTCAAGTATGACACACTTCTCACCCTAACAGTTTCTTAAAATAAAAGCTCGGCTCCCCACCACCACGACCACCACCCCTCTTTCCAGAAACCCCCCACACTGATACACACACACAAAAAGGAGCAGGAATCCATTAGTTGGAGAGTATTCTCCTGCCAAAGGCGGTATAATGTATTCCAAATTTTCCCAAGCCCTCACTGTACTGGGGTCCCGTTCCCCCCCATCCCACCCACCTCCCCACCGGGGAAGGGGGCTGACGGGCTGATATTTCTCTTGGGTGAAAGATTCAGCCTTCTCCTAACCGTATTTTTTTTTTAATAATAATAAAATAAAAC
>NW_010262870.1:398-702 GCF_000690775.1 Eurypyga helias
TTTGTGAAGGGGGTGGGGAAAAAATGTCTCCAAGGGTTTCAATTAGCAACAAATGATTATTGCAACGGATTTTTGGTAATGAAAAAATGTGGAGTACCTCTTTGGAGCTGGGATCTCAGGGGCAGTGAAAGAGAGAGAGAGGGGGAGAGAAGGAGAGAGAGAAAGAGATTGCTGATTAGCTCGGATTCTTTCCCAACTTGCTTTAGCGTGTGCTTGCGTTCCCTGCCGACCCTACACAGGACACTATATATTTTTTCCCCTTCGGTGCATGTGTTGATAGTTCAGCCTGTAGTTGTTTGCGGTT
>NW_010262871.1:0-61444 GCF_000690775.1 Eurypyga helias
CCTCGCAGCCCAGCGGCGTGGGCACCCACGCGGCGCCGACAGCCTCGCAGCCGAGAGGTGCCCGGCCCCGCGGGCTTCCCCTGGGAACTGGGGGGCCAAGTGCCTCTCGAGGCCGGGACTGCGCCTTGCCAAGTTAGTCGGGGACTCTTAACGGGACAGGCTGGAGGGAGACTCCTTATTCCGACAGCCCAGGGCCTCTCAGAATAAGCCTTGATTTGTAGCGTAGAAACTTGCAGGGTATCCTCGCTTGCTGTTGAGGAATCATCTAAGACTGCATCTCTAAATTTTCAGCGCTGAATGTAAAAGTCTGAATTATCTTTTAATTTGGTTTTGATTGGTAATTTTGTTAGAATGCAGGGGCAAAGACTCAACCTCAACCTGTAAAGCATATAAAAAACTTTAGTTCTGGGCGAACTATTCACAAAATGTATTTTTAGAAGTGCTGCAGGTAGAAATGCAGCAAATACCTGCGTTTGCCATCAAATTTCCGGTTTTGTTTTCCTCCTCCTCTGTTGTAATAGAGATACCACTTCTCTCTGGAGATAGCAGTGGATAGCCAGTACTGTCAAGGTGAAACAGATTTCTTCTCTGACGCTGTAATAGGGCTAATTGTTCCTCCAGAGCAAATCAATGTTGGATCATATACCATGCTTAGTCAGGCCTCGTGTTTGACTGCTTTGGCAATATCTTCTTTGCCCTCTTGTTCTTGGGCACTTCACGTGTGCTGTTCTTCAGCATAGTCAGGTTTTGAATGTGAAGTGGTATGAAACTCAACTCATGGTGTTTCCTCTCAGAATAAGCCTTGATTTGTAGCGTAGAAACTTGCAGGGTATCCTCGCTTGCTGTTGAGGAATCATCTAAGACTGCATCTCTAAATTTTCAGCGCTGAATGTAAAAGTCTGAATTATCTTTTAATTTGGTTTTGATTGGTAATTTTGTTAGAATGCAGGGGCAAAGACTCAACCTCAACCTGTAAAGCATATAAAAAACTTTAGTTCTGGGCGAACTATTCACAAAATGTATTTTTAGAAGTGCTGCAGGTAGAAATGCAGCAAATACCTGCGTTTGCCATCAAATTTCCGGTTTTGTTTTCCTCCTCCTCTGTTGTAATAGAGATACCACTTCTCTCTGGAGATAGCAGTGGATAGCCAGTACTGTCAAGGTGAAACAGATTTCTTCTCTGACGCTGTAATAGGGCTAATTGTTCCTCCAGAGCAAATCAATGTTGGATCATATACCATGCTTAGTCAGGCCTCGTGTTTGACTGCTTTGGCAATATCTTCTTTGCCCTCTTGTTCTTGGGCACTTCACGTGTGCTGTTCTTCAGCATAGTCAGGTTTTGAATGTGAAGTGGTATGAAACTCAACTCTGAGGGTTTATAAAGCATGGGCTGTGAATTGAAGTGTAGAGAGCGTAATCTTGCGTTTTTCAGAGCAAATATGTGTCCACGTATATTGTCCTTCTGGTGCAAGAGAACAGTTGTACTGTAATTAAATAGCTATTGATAAGAGATTTTTGTCACTTCACAATAAATGTGGAGAGAAAGCATACAGAAAAAGTTGTGTTTAAGAGTACGAGTTTCTCTTCAGAAGAGAATGGAAATTGTCACTTTCATTTTTGTAACCAAAACTGTTACTGTGGCAAAAGGTAAAAGGTCACTGGTAATGAGCCCTTGTGGTGTTTGATACGAACTTCCCCTTGAAGTCTGGTATTTAATAAGTAATTCTTTAACGGTAACTGTGAATGCTGTGCGCACAATAGGCTGTTACATCGATACACAGGTAAGTTCTGCTAAAAGTCAGTAGTCCTCTAGAACAGCAAACTGCACCTTTCTGTCTGTGTTTGCTGGCCAACTGAGAGCATCTGCTCTTGCACTTCAAAGTTACAGTGTGTCAGGAATTCCCTACAATTTTTGGAACATAGGAGGGCAGAAAATAAATAACCTAATTGTATTGGTGAAATGTTTAAGTGTTGTTACTCTGCTATCTACTTTTGTAGTCAGAAGTAGGCTGTAGTACTTGCTGTCATTAACAGTAGCAGCAAAGGAGGTTGTTATTGTTGCTGAAGCATTGTGGAGAAAACTTGGTTTCCTCTTTCACTGAAAGCAAACCAGAAGTACGGCTTTATTTTTTTCCCCGCAAATTGTACGTGTGTATCTAAGAATTTATCGAGTACAGCTTTGTTAAATACTTTGTCAAATGTAAGAGGCTCTGTTTGTCCAATTTCAAATCGGAAAGAGGTGGTTTTGTTCTTTAGCTTGGTCTGTGAGGCAATTGGAGTCTTTTAAATCCTTTGCTTTTGTGTTTGTGTGTTTTCCCCCCCGCCCCCCCCCTCCCAACACCAGCATAATGTGAGGCTGGAATAATCGTCCATGTAGGGTCCCTTTTTTATCAGAATCAGACTGTTGAGACAGGCACCTGTGCATGCACTTAGGAGCTAAGGGCAGCACAGAGTCAACAGAGTGTAGCAGGGGAAAAAAGCATCAGTCCACTGCTGAACTGCATTTTACAGGGCAGGGTCTTCAGTACAGTCACTTTGTGACTGTTTGTTTGTTCTTTCAGTTTAAGTGGTGATGTATGCATACAATTTGAACTGGTTCCTGTGGGAGTTGGTATCCCTCAATGTTTGTCTGTTTTTTTGTTCTGTTTTTATAGCTGAGTGTGGATCTATTTATTAGTTATCACTCTGCATTTTGAAATACATAGATGCTTACCATTATAGCTAATAAATGAAGAAAATAGTTACATGTCATTATTTCTTTAGCATAGGATTGTGACATGATGTAATGGGGCCTGGTCTTACACTGTGTATTAGTGTTAAAACTTGTAATGACTTAATGTGAGTAGTATGAAGTCTTTAGCTGATTTTCAGGACTCTGGTACCTGACTAGGTCTCCTGCATTATAATACACTGCTGCTGGATGTCTGCAGCTTGCTCTATGGGAGTGGCAATTGGTAAGCGCCATGGACCACACTGTCCTATCACCAAATATGTTGAGCTCTTGGCCACGCAGTTACTGCCATTCCAAACCCTAACCCAAGTAGGAAGTTTGGTGTCAGCTGTAAATAGAGGGATAATCGGCTCCTCTTGATCAGCTGACCCAGACTGGAATATTTTAGTTCTATGTTATTTTTAGAAACAAAGGGGATTTAGTAGGAAAAACGGTTTGCTTTTAGTAGTATTAGAAATTAGGGCACCTAATCCAATGAGTGTTGAGTTTTATGAAATAGCTGGTTAAAAAAAAAATAATAAAGAGGGAGAGGTGAAAGAGTGCTCATATACTTTAATCCAAGAGGGCCCATGGCAATAACTTACTATGTGATGTAACGCTGCATAGAGTTTTCACAGATATTTGTGTCTATGCATAAACTGCTCTGTTTTGTAGAAGTAACGAAGTCAGAGATCATTATCTAATTTTGCTAATGCAAAGCTGGTGAAAACCTTAGTAGAGGAGCTGGTGTATGCTGTCCTCACAAATGGAGCTAGGAGTATAAGCCATGTCTCAGTTCCCTGCACATTAAATGCCTGACATTAAATTGTTGTTGAGCAATGGAGCTGGACTACTCTCAGAGAAAATGGCATGTCAGTAAAGTGTGAAATACAGAGGTTGTCACTGAAATACAGTATGCAGAGGAGAGCATAGCATAACAGTTTGTGACACCAGTAATTTGTGTCTTACAAATAAGATACTACAATCTTAGGAAAGTCTACCTGAAAAATATACTTGAATGATAATGACTCTTCATATTTATGTAACTTACCAACCTTCAAAATAGGATTCTTCAGTGGCTAAATAAAAATTCTAGAAAGGAATATAGTGAAAACTGAAATACTGCTGATCTTGCATCCAAAAAGAATGGAAGTGAAATATCCATATGATACGGGTTTGGTTATAGGGAGCCTCTGGTCTTCAGACTGTGCAGATTGTTTACTTCCTGGTGTGTTACATGAGTAGTTTAATGTTTGCATTGTTTTATAAAAGTTCTAATAGCCGAAGAGCTGAATTTGATTTGCAATTTAGTAGGTTAAACTTCCTTTTCATGTTTTTGATCTTAGGTTGGCAGCCTCGGTGGTTTGTGTTAGACAATGGGATATTGTCATACTATGATTCACAGGATGATGTTTGCAAAGGCAGCAAAGGAAGTATAAAGATGGCTGTGTGTGAAATAAAAGGTAAGAGTTAATAGATTTCTGCTTGAGGAAATTTTAGCTGCTGGGGAAATGGAAAAGACCACACAATGTACACTTTGCATCAGAAGCTTTTCCTCCTCTGTTTTTGTTTATCTAGTCCAATGTGACAAAGAAAAATGTTTTTGCCAGAGCTCTGTTTTGAGATTTGGAACCCACCGTATGTTCCTTTTTTGGTTTAAATAGTTTTGTGCATGTGTCTTATGCTTTAAGTTACGTTGCCTGGTTACTTAGTTCTACTACTTATCCCTCTCATGACCAGGAGTAAGAGACTGATTCTTAAATGCTAGTTTTTCAGAAGAGCAGCAGCAGTGACCCGAAAGAGGAGATTTTTATGCACCAGAAATGTTTAGTCTTCTGTTTTCATGAGTCATTTTTACTTTTGTCACTGTCAGCAGCTGTCCACATGTATGTGATGGATGCATTAGACAGACTCTGAGTTTAGCCTTTAGTGTATTCCAAGCTGTAGGTCAGCCTCCTTGGCTAATAGCATGGCACTGTCTGACTCTCCGTTGCTTTCTGCTCGTGACCTATTTCCAGATACCTGCAGGGCTTGTGTTGTGGGTATTTGTGTATTAAAAAGTATGACTACTACTTTTACATGGGCCACCAAATATTTTTCATGTGGTAACTCCTTTTTCTTACCGTTTCCTTGCTGTAGATGAAATTAGTGATGTAAGGTGGAAGATCCTATTTCAGTTGTTTGTTTTGCTTGTCATCTTCTTTTGGTTCAGGAATAATAATTGCTGAAGTCTGGATTTGGTGCAGTCCCCTGCATCCATGGCTAGTAAGGAGTGGGTCTGGAGGAACGGTAGCTGATGACATGGAACTCAGCAGAGTATTCCGTTTAAGATGTAGCATTGAATATAATAGAAGGTGAACCAAGTTCACCTCAGTTCTTGGTTCTAGGACTCTGCAACCTAAGCCAGATTTCATCTATAAGGGAGTTTATAAATGATTGTTACTGAGTTGAGGGTTTTTTTTAATTGTGGTTTTTTTTTTTTTTTTTTTTCCCCTCCTCTGTCATAAGTTCATGCAACAGACAACACAAGAATGGAGCTAATCATCCCAGGAGAACAGCATTTCTATATGAAAGCAGTTAATGCAGCTGAAAGGCAAAGGTGGCTGGTAGCACTGGGGAGTGCAAAAGCCTGTTTAGCAGATACCAGAACAAAAAAAGAAAAAGGTATGTGTGTTACCTACAGCATATACGTATACCTTACTGTTTTTTTTTTAAATGCTTGTTATCAAATAATGATAGTGCAGATATTGTGGTAGAAAGTCAGTATTGTTGTATTTAAATATAAATTGTAATTATTTCTAGCCATTTATATGGTAAACTCCCTCTTGATGTTTGGATTAGAGGTTACCTCCATTGAATTCTTCCATCTTATGAAGCTGAAATACCAGCAACTTGCTATCCTTACAAGAACAAACATACTGTTTGTAGCTGTTGTGAAGCCACTTAATTTCTGATGTTTTGATTCTTTATAGTTACTATTGTTTTTTCTGTAGTTTTTCTTGGGTAGCTTAATGTAACCATTTCCAGCCACTTTAATGAGCATAAATTTCATCCACTAAACTTTTTTCTACATTGCATTGCAGCTAAGAAAGACTTCAACTTCCTATTTCGTAGTAATGTGCCTCTTTCTTAGTTGTCATTACATTAGCATCAGTTAACCAAAACTACAAACTATTGTCTGCTTCAAGTACAGTTCTTGACTCATTGCAGAATCCAATTTTACTCAAAATTAAGTGAAAGTGTAAGTGAATTTCTAAATTGATACTTAAATGAAAAGTGCTTAAGAATT
Source organism: Eurypyga helias (assembly GCF_000690775.1). NCBI lineage: Eukaryota > Metazoa > Chordata > Aves > Eurypygiformes > Eurypygidae > Eurypyga > Eurypyga helias. Next base: position 6,000 of record NW_010262871.1, read on the forward strand.
TAAACGTGCATATACATTGCATGAGGTAAATTGATATTTTGTTTATTTTTTTTAATAGAAATAAGTGAGACCAATGAATCTCTTAAAACCAAAATGTCCGAACTTCGTCTCTACTGTGATCTTTTAATGCAGCAAGTTCATACAATACAAGAATTTGTTCACCATGACAAGACTCGCTCTCCTCCCAGCATTGAGGTACAGAATTTCTAGCATGCCATTGGAGAACCTTATTATATAATATACCTCAAGTTTCTGTTGACATCTTATGCCTTTTTTATTTCCCTGATGTTGGGAGATTTAATCTAAAGTCAGTTTTTGAGTGCTGGTATATATGCACATATCACTGTTAGTATTATATTAAAGTACCTGGATGATCTTAAAACTGTAATTATCATGTGTATTAGGAAGCAATTGTGTTATTGAGCCATTTGCTTAAAAGGCCAGAAGAGCTGCCATGTGAGTTATGCAATAATTTGTCTTGTTTCGCATCTCTGTTATGGGCAGAGTAGTTGCAACAATCTTGTTTGTCTATTCTTTACTTCCTTGTGTTGGAGCATATTCCACTTTGTTACCAGTGAAAGCTAGTGTTACAGGTACTGGAAACCTGTGGTGAAGGTAAGTCTCTCTGAATAGGCACAAGCAAAATTATTCTAGTGCTTCTGCTTTTCAATGAAAGTCAGTACTGGAAATTATGAATGGCTTCGTTCTGTACGTTTGTGAGCAGGGTGTGGACATCAGTGTTGTCCACTTAGGGTAGAGCAAGGGGTTGACAGTCACAGCACGGGAAGGAAGCTCTTGTCAGTTTGCAGCAAGGTGAAAGTGACCTGCAGGCTCCTTGTGGTGGGGCGATAAAGCTGTTTGTGGGTGCTGCTGTGGGTCATCTGTTTCACTGAATGATCTCTGATGCCAGCTAGTCACTCTGAGACAAACTTTGCAGTAAAATCATTACAGCGTTGTTGGCTGATACCCTAAAGACATTCAGAAAGAAATTACAATGCTGCCACATTTGTTTGCTTAAATTAACCTCATCAGAAGGTGTATATTTGATTAAATAAAATGGGAAATGGAAGCTTAGTGGTAAGGAGGATAAATTACTGTGTGTGGTGGTGAGGGAGAGTTCTGTTTACAGCTTTTTCTTTTTTCTTCTTGCTAATGCTTGTGCTTTCATTTATTTTCAGAACATGAATGAAGCCTCTTCCTTGCTTAGTGCCACATGTAATACATTTATCACAACACTTGAAGAATGTGTGAAGATTGCTAATGCCAAGTTTAAACCAGAAATGTTCCAGCTGCCTCATCCTGATCCCCTGGTTTCTCCTGTGTCACCATCACCTGTCCAAATGGTTTAGACATTTTGAAATACTATTTTTTTGATAAGTGTCATGTTGTTGGTTGGATGGGCGGAAGAATGGCAGAAGACTGGGCTATTGCTATGTGCTATGATGTCAACAGTTGAAATCTTGACTTTGTTATGATCACCTAAATATAAATCAGTAATTTTCCATTCCCAGCCTCGTTTGCCTTTACGTAATCAGAGTACCTTATTGTACATGTCAAGGCCCTGTAATGAAGTATCTCGTAAATGAATGAGGTTTAACTTTTCCTTAGTTCAACTGTTTCTTTGGGTTTTTTAGAATGCTAACTGTACACTGATCTTAAATTCCATAACCTTGCCTCCTGTTCAAACAGATCAATGTCTTGTGGCTTGAAACACTTCAGCAAGATAGCATATCTTTCAGTGTATATAATTAAAAATATATTAATTTATCAGGCCCTATTTAACAAAAAGATAAATAATGGCAGACATTACTTGTATAAATCTTCGTGATGGATTATTTCACTTAGAAGGACAGTGTATGTGGAATCAAATGTGGTCTTGACCATATGTATAGATTCCAACATGAGCTGTGTTGTGCAGGTTTTTTGTTTGTGGGAATACCTTTCTTTGCACTCAGATTTCTTGTCTCTTTATCTGCAATTAATTAACTTACAGAGCTGATATTTATTGATTTAAATTAATAAGCTTCTATGTTATGCACTGAGGTGTGACAGTGTAACCAGAAGAACCACAAGGAATCAAGAGGCAGGATTTGGCTTTATTGTGTAATGGGGAATTTAAACTGGCATTTGGTGTAGGAAAAATGTCTTTATTTTGTACATCATAGCAATTAACAATTGGCTCTGTGAGTGACTTTGGAGCAAGAGAGAATGAATTTCCTAGAAACTAGGTAGTATTTTTTGTAGTAAACTATTTCTTGTGTGAATGCTTTAAAACTTTTGATATTGATGGCAATCCATGTATTTTCATATAGTTAAATCTGATTTTTAACTAAGAATGGTGCATTTAATTAAAAAAAGAAAGATTGCCCTCCCTCTTTGTAGAGACTATAAATAAAGTAGAAATTAGTGTATATATGTGTAGTATTCTTAAAAGTAGCTTGTGATATTTTTGGTGTGGTTAGTTGTTTGTTTGTATGCTTTTTTCCTCCTAGATGAAGCGTTCCATTAGCCACCCTGGTCCTTGCTATTCAGAAAGGTGATTTTCTATTTCATTAAGCTTTTTTCTTATGTCTCAAAAAAATCTTCCTGAACCTGATAGCATTAAAATGAAAATGTGAGAATTGTGCACTTGAGGGGAAAAAAATTAAACCGCATAAATTGATATAATTTTGAAAACTAAGGCTGCAGATTATCAGTGTTGCTGGTTAATAGAGCAGCTCCTGTCTCTAACACACTATAAAAATTTCTTCATGCTAGAAACTGTGCAAATGGATTATTCTGTCAAGTTCATGAAATTAGACATGGAGCTTGAAATGCTAACATTCTGTTTGGATCAGCATGTCAGGCTGCCAAATTATTTTCTTCTACATGTGAAGATTATCATACACTTTTATTTCCATTTTCAGACTTCATAATTGTGAAAATTAAGAATGTTCTGTTGACTGTGCCTTTTTTAGTTTAGTACAGTGAAAAACATTCTTACGCTTTAAGCACCAAAATTATTTTAAATTTAAAGCATATTAAGTTTGAGTGGGTTGTTACAGATTTTGCTTACTAATATATCTCACTTCTTTTGTAGGAATAATCACTCTGTAAAGGAACCAATTTCATCCCTTCACCGATTTTCACAGCGGCGCAGAAGAACGTACTCGGATACAGAATCTTACAGTGATACGCCCTTTGAAGATTCTCAGAGTAAGTTTGGAAGAAGGATAATTTTCTTTTGTTTCTTTCTGTACAATTTATTGTCCTGGTTACGGCAGCTATTCTAGTACCAATATCAGCATGAAGAAAAGTTTTCTTCATTATGCAAAGTTTGGTTGTAAGATTCCTGTATTATAAATCAAATCACTTCTGTAGCTTACGTGGCTGACTTTTGCTGGCTTTAATTCATATTGAAAAAGATCTTACAGCTGGAGTAGTTGTGCTGAAATCATTGAGACTACTGGCAAGATAAAATTGAGACATAACCAGAAAAGGGATATTTGTACTAATAGAATCTTGCCTCCCGTGTTCTCGCGTATTGCAGGATGACCACCTCTTTCACCTCACTCATCTGCTGCCAGCACAGCGTATGCCAGCATGTATCCTCAGCTAATCAGCTTAGCTGAGATCCTGTTCTGGGTCTTATTGCTAATGTAGGTGCACATCAGTCTAGCTTCCTGTAACGCAAGGCTTTTGTTGTTACCGTTGTTGAAAATTAGGTACTTGTTGGTATCTCCATAGGATCTGCTCACTGTTCTAAAAGTGCTGTCAATGGAGATCTGGTATCATCAACCATTCCTGAAGAAAATCGATTGGTATCAAAGGAAAGATCTGAACTGGAAGAGACTCTTTCATCCTTTTCTTCTTGAAGAAACTGAAAGTATTCAATTTTCTATAAATAATGCTATGCAAAGGCTGCTGTAATTATACTGTTGATATAGGAAGTAGTCATTTCCCTTTTTAGAAGGATTTCTCTGCACTTTATAGAACAACATAAAAACTATCTTTGAAGTGTATTTTATCTTTATATAGTTTATTTGCAAGAGTATTTTCCTAATATTTCACAGTTTGAATGTGCATTTTTGGAACAAATGATGGCTTAACAGATAAGCATCCACATTTGTAAATGTAGCTCTTTTTAAAAAGTGTGAAGGTCTGACTGATACATTAGTAAACTTGAAGGTTATAAACTTTTTCTTTTCTTTTCCTGGAGAAAATGCAACTTGTGCCATGGGCCTTTTGGTCGGTTGTACCAGGTCATGCACCAGGAGCTGTGATTAGCCCTGCAGTGGCTTTTTTGTCTGTGTAAGGGCTGTGGGAATGGGCACTAATGGGTTTGCTCTAGCAGCTTGACAGTAATTGACATTGCCTTCTTTAAAAACATAAGGATATACATAATCTGGTCCTTATTTTTAGCCAATGAAAGTAGAAATATTTAGTGTATTTTTCTAAAGAAATGTATAAAATAACTTAATATAAAGCATTTGTACCAAACATTGGATATTTAATAATTTTTATTTATTATTTTTTGCATCAGAAGTTTCTACCTACTTTCACTTCTGAAGATCTACTAAAGGCTTCAAAATGTGCATAAGTTGTTTCTGGGGTGTGTAGCATGACAAGCAGCTAATGCAGCATTGTTAAGATTTACTTTGCCTAGTTAAGACTTTTTTTAGCAAGTATTATAGAAGCAAGAGCTGAAATATTAGACCATTAAGCTGCTGTTGTAACGAATATTTGTATCTATACGTATTTTATTTATTACATATTTATACAAAAGGGAGCTTCTGTTTTTGCAACTCCTTTATATCATTTGAGATTGGTATAAACCAGGAGATAGATTCTGCTCTCAGTTACATCAGTGTAAATTTGCATTAACTGTAAGTGAGATTGGAGTCTGACTCTCCTAATTAATGAGTAATACAGTATAACAGTGCCTACTAGCACCTTGGTCCATAAGGTTGTTAGGGTTTGCATTGTAAGCTTTTTGGGAATTTTTGGGTATTCATTTAGGGATAAACTTGGTCTATAAAGTCTTAGCTGCAGAACACTTTAAGCAAGCCGTTTACTGTTTTTTGATTTACACAGTTGTTAAATAAATGTACAGGGTTTTTTGCACTCAAGCACATACCAAAATCTGTGTTTATAATCAAATATTCTTTAATTTGGTTAAACTAGTCTTCCTTTTGTGTATACGAATAAGTTGGTGTTTTTGAAGCAGACTGGAAAGGACAGGTGGAATGAAATGGAAACTTTCCTTATAAATTTCTGGAATGCTGATTCATCTGAATCAAAATAGGTCCAAACACTGAGGAAAAATATATGAGCTGTTGTCCATATACAAAATCACAGTTTATAAGCCATTATGTCAGGGTCGAATGGAATGCCTTGTACAAGTAAAGTCTTATTTGTGGTTATCAGCTTAGGGCTGTCATTTGTGCTCAGTTCTGTCAGTTTTCATGCAACTAGCATTTGCATCTGCATATCACCCACACACATACTTGTACATTTTTATTTCTCCTGAATGTTTGCTTTAATGTATTCTGTATGACAGTTGTAAAAATAAGTATTAAAAAAGATGTTCAGAGGAGTAAACTACATATTTCAGTGAGTGTTGTCTTGAATCATATGCTGTCTTAGAGCTGCTTTTTGAAATTTCACTGAGCTTTCTGCCAGCTTGTACAGTGTTAAGTACATGTCACGTTAACAGACATCTTTTTCTGGCTTTCAGCTACTGCAGAGAAAATAGTTTGGACTCCACATTGTGCAAAAAAGACTTCTGAGACTGATCAGTGCACGGAGAAGTAAATAATAGGAACTTTAAATACTGCCACAGTTAGGATTGTTTAGAAAAAATGCCTAGACATTTTCCACAAAGTTTTAGTTACAGTGGCAGAAGCAGGATGTAGTTGCCCTGTGTGGGTCTGACTCATTTTTCTACACACTGGCTGTCATTTTCTGACAGGCCAGAGTACCTCTGTCATCCTTTCACCTTTGTACTGCTGCTGTTAGTACTATGACATATTCCAGTGTGGGAATAACTGAATGATCTGGCTTTGACTGTGTTATACTTTGGGTTTTTTTAATAGACATTAGGCATTCTGATTTTTTTTTTCTTTTTTAAATCAAAGGTCATTATCATCTTCAAAAAGGGGAAGGCAAAAACGAAAACAACTAGAGGAGATTCAGTTTTAATACTTCATCAGAGATGTGAGGTTTTTGTGTTCTGTTCATATAATTTTCTCCCAGGGAAGGGAAAAGTCTTTGAAACGGGAGATGATGGTAAAAATTGAAGTACCATGTTAAGACTATGGTTTCTTGTCTGCTTGTGGTAAAATGAATCTCTTACTGTGATGGTGGGTAGCCATAATAACATTTCTTTTTTTTTTTTTTTGTTTTTTGAGGCTGCCCAATGTAAAATGCCAGTAGAGAATGTATAGCCCTACAGCAGAATTTGTACAACAGCTCACAGAGCTTTGCTAAGAAGTTTTTCCTTACATGTTAGGAGCCAGGAAGCGAGTCCAAATGCCTTCACACACATACAGTGATAGGATATTTTTCAGATCTTGTTCCTATGGTGCAGTAGGTTTTATCTTCAAAGAGAGGAAATGTCAGCTTGTACAATTAAAAATCCCAATATTTGACCTGAATATAATAAGCAAGTAATTTAAAATGTTTATTGCTCATTTTATGTTTATTTTTTATCCAGAGACTGCTTAATCTATTGTCTTGAAAAATGTTACTGTTTATGGATATGTTCTTAATACTGAAGGTTTAGTTTGAGACTTTATCAGTGTCACTCTATATTATCATTCACTTAGCAGTCTTGTGGGAAAAAAAAAAAACAACTGGCTCATCAGACTGGCATGTGAAGTTATCTGTTAAAGCTGTGCTTCAGCAAAGCCTGTAAGTACTTTAAGTCCTATTTTTAGACATCAGTGGCTCATCTGCTTAAAGTTAGGTGTGCTTGCCTAAGTACTGTGCAGAGTTGGGCCAGAGAGGTACAAACAGAACGAACTTGCTTATGCTGCCACACCATTGTGCTTTCTTTCTGGTCAAGAACATATATCTAGACTCAGTAGAGGCCATGGAGGACTGAGTTTCAAGTAATGTTGTGGAGAAGAGTCCATGCTTACGTCTGCAGATGTTCTCTGTCACTATTACTTTCTGCTGAGACGACAGAGTAGTGTGTTTTTAGTGTTAATTTTATGTGTCAGTGTAAATAAGGTAGTTGTTGGTTAAACAAGACTGTACCTGTGTATTTTTGGTCTTGTATTGAGTTTGTTGGTTTATGGGTGGTTTTTTTTTTTAAACATTCTAATGGAGTTAGAATGAGAAGTTTTCTTGCATGGTTTTTTTTGGTGTGGTTTTTTTTGGGGTGTTTTATTTTTTGAATGCTTTAAATATTGAAATAAATGGGCCTTTTAACCTAATTTTTATTATTCCTTTTGACTTTCCTCTGTAAGGAAGAAATATCATACACTCTTAAACTTTTTCACCTTTATGATTGTTTCTAAAGGTTCCTGGTTCCATCACTTGAATAAGTCCAGATCTTGTTCTGACCCAAAACAGGTCTTCTGAAATCCTTTAGCCCTTATCTCATCTGCATTTATTAGCTTTCCTTCATCATTTGGATAGCTAGTGGTTGATAGTATATAGGTTTATAGGAAATGAAAAAATCTGCTTCTATAGTGAGTCTTTTTGGAATAGGTTTTTAAACATGTTAACTGCTTTACTACTTCTGATACTACCCCTGGGCTTTTGTTTAGTAGTAGCAGTATGCTGACAGTTGTAGTGTTGCCTAGTGTTGCTCAGTAGTGCCTCTGCTCCACTTAAGAGAATTGTACAGCCCCTGAAGCAGTGTTGCATTGCTTGAGTGTATTTGCTGTCAAGCTTTTTCTACTAACCAGTGTGAATTCTAGAAGCAGTTGTTCCTTTGACCTTGATACTCTTTTTCCCATAGATAACCAAAACTGTGACCTGCCTATATGGTATTTGTGATCCCTCCCAGGAATGTAAAGACGGGCTTTGCTCCTACAGATATGTCAGCTGATCTGAGGGATGAAGAAATGTTGGGGCATGGGCCCTTAATCACCCATGGGAGGTGAGAACTTGTAGCTCCAGGCAGTTAGGGTCTGTCTATACTAGTTGCAGCTACCAAAAAAAGCCAGGCAATAGCAAGGTTTCCTGAGGCTGTTTTTTAACCACTTTGAGCAGAGACCAGCTCTAAAAAAGAGATTAGCAATTTATCCACATCGAGTCTAGTGGAAGGCCTGGAAATTCACTTGTTAGGGATAAGAACAGTCTAATGCTTAGTTATGTGCTAGAATTTATTCTTTGTCAATAAAGAAAATGAAGAAAAGTTTGTTTTTTTTTTTAAAAAAAAAAGTGACTGTTTTTAAGGTTGACTTTTGGGTGGCCAGGCTGTTTCTGATAGATGGCTGGATGTTCAACAGTTAACTACCTGGCTTACACTGGAGAATTGCTTTTCAATGTAGTCTTGTCTTTTCTTTCAACAGCTCTTTCTCTGTAGTGTACTAGGTTTGCGTAGCAGGGAGGGGCTGCAGGGGTGGCTTCTGTGAGAAGCTGCTAGACGCTTCCCCGGGATCAAAGTCAGACCCTGGCCAAAGCTCAGCTAATTAGCACCTCTGATTAATGTATTTAAGAGCAGGATGGGAGGAGGGGTGGAAGCCTGTGCTGGAGCAGTTTGTGAAGAACTGCAGCCAATGGGAAGGATTTGTGTTGGAGAAGTTTGTGGAGGACTGTCTCCCATGGGAGGGACCCCATGCTGGAGCAGGAGCCAGAGTGGAAGGAGTCCTCCCTTGAGGAGGAAGGAGCGGCAGAGGTGTGTAGGGACATGATTTAGTGGTAGTGTTAGCAGTGTTGCGTTAATGGTTGGCCTTGATCTTAAAGGTCTTTTCCAACTAAAAAGATTCTATGATTGTATTTTCTCCTCCCCATCCCACTGGGGAAGAGGAGTGGGCAAGCAGCTGTGTGGTACTTAGTGACCAGCCGGGCCTAAACCACAGCATGTAGTCAGTACAGGAACTATAAAAACAGAGCATAATAAATAAATAGTCACAAATTTTATGGTGCAGAAAGCATGCTTTATTTCAAATGAACAATTCTATCTCAAGGAGGTTCAACAGCTAAATTACTACATTAGGAGAACTAAAGCAAATTGAAGTGCAGGGCGGTATTTGATGTTGTAACAACAGTTTGGTTTTTAAACTGTGGTTCGTTGCTTAGTTGCCCAGAAGTGACTACTGGATGTCTAAATCTACCACACAAACTCAGTCACTGCATCCTACAAACCTCCGAGAAGGGGTACTGCTGCTGCACTTGAGTGCCTAAATAGCTTTGTTGATTAAGGGGATGGCCAGGTGATGTTACTTTTTTAAAGCTATTCAGGCAGTCAGTATGTCAGAAACAGTACATAGATAGTGGGTGAACAAAGTGCTGGCCGCTTGCACTTTGTCCAAGAATTGTCAGTCAGGTATGGAAATTATGACATAATCGGATCCAATGTAAAACATTAAAGCAATGCTTACAGGAGGGTAATTGCAAACATCACCAATGCCTTACATTTCTGATTCAACATAAATATTCGTGCATGTATGAAATACTATGCACAGTATCATCTCTTAGGTATAGGTAATCTTCAACAGGGAGCCTCTCTACCTGTTGAGGCATTCTTAGACATCAACAATGAGTTGAGGCGCAAAAATTAGTTAAATGTTGAGCAGGGTAGTCGTTTGCTAGGAAACTTTCTCCTACCAACGCTTAGTTCCAAAAGTTACGTTTCAAAATGTCATAAAATAAATGGTACAAAACTTCATAACCGTTAACTTCGGCTATATACAGTATGTACATGTCAGTGAAAAAAGTGTTTAAAATTCTTAGGTCAATAATGACTATAAGTCACATTGTATAGCTCTGGACTTTGTCTCATTCAGGTAGGTACAAAAATATTTTTTTTATATTTACAGATCAGATATTTCAGTCCATATATGAATCACTTGTAAAAAGACAAGTGTAAATAATACAGATCAAGCTCTCTAAATTGATCGAATACTAATATTCACAGTGGCAGAATCGGTACCAAATTCATTTCCTAAATTCAGGGTATATAGTCCACCGTCATTCTTCTGGACATCCATGATGATCAGGGTGGTTAGATCTTCGCTGGTTTCAATGTGGAATCTACCCTGCTGGTCCTGACTGGTAATTTTTCTCCCTCTGCAGTACCATGTTATTTCAGGAGCAGGTTCACCCGAAAAGGCACAAGACAGTGTGAGAACTTTTCCTTCGTCAATGCTGATATCAGATGGGAGAGCTTCAATTTTGGGTGGTACTCCTTTACAAAACAGGAGAAGAAATACCAAGTTAGTCTGTTTCCATTAAGCCATGCAGCAGGTTTACTATGAGGAGTACTTCAGGGTACTAGAAGCACTAACTCTACCAGTAAGTGTATTGCTCACCTCTCAGACCCGATTTAAGCATTTTACTAGTTGAACTCTCCAGTTGAGCCATACTAGACTTCCCCATAATACTGCTGGAGCTCATCTCTACAAAGGATTCTTTCATGGAGGACATGCTTTTGGCAGACATGCTTGCAAATTTCATTTCGGTCATGCTGCTACTGCTGAAACTGCTGAATGAAGCCTCTTGTTTAGAAGAAGCCATTTGAAAGGACTGAGAAGAAAAACTTTCGTGCATGCTTGCGTCGCCACTTGTCTTCAATACTACCTCTTTTGGAGGTTCTTCAATTAGAGCTGGGAAGCATCGCAAACATAGAAGGAAAAACCAATAACGTCACATTAACGAACGAAGTCATGCAGTTCTATACGGGTAGTTTTACAGAAATGAAGAGACAGCATAGTTGGCTTTCAGTGGAAAACTGCAGTGAACGATAGAATTGTTTAGAGTCATTTGATTCAAGATGTCCAAATCACAACCACTAATTTATAAATGAAACAAGTAGGAAATGGAACTGTTACTGGTATGTATGAGCTTGAAGAAAAAACATTCTTCAGAAGAAACAGGTCATCACACAGCGTTTCCTACTAGAACCATTACTAGAATTAGACCCTGGGAAATTCTGTGTGTTCGGTTCATGTTTGTAGAACACTTTCAAGTTCTTATGAGCATGGTATAAGAAGTTTCACTGCATTGATCTGTAGCTATAAAAGGCAAGAGCAAAAGTGCAATTACTGTAGCATTCCTTCAAAGCCAAGCGCAGTCATACAAGCAAATCGTAGCAATCCCTTGATGCTAGGAACTGGGGTAGGGTACCGCCGATAAAATACTAAACCCAGTTCAGTTATGGCTAAGTTACCATAAACATTTTTAATTGTTGGATTACTTATTTCAATTGGAACAGATTCTGTAAGTAAATGAGGAAAGAGTAATTGCCAGCATCAAGGTTTTAACACAGTCATCCTAGAAGGAACGTTCATAGCCTTCTGTTAACATGCAGCTATTGGTGTAATAGGGCATCTATTGCTTGTCTGTGGGTGTTACAAAGATTTCTAATGCTGTTTTAGTTCTGTATATATAATATACAAAAGAAATAGAAACTTGTTAAAATAGCTAAATCAACATTGCCAGTAGTTCTTATTGTAAGTCATTTTAGTGGACTTGCAACAGCAAAAGGTTGTGATTTGTCTGAACAAAAGACCTGGAGAACAAACTTACGGAGTACAGTCAAAGATGCTGTAGCAGAGCACTGCCCATGGTAATTTTTTGCTTTTACTGTGTATTTTCCAGTGTCACTTACTGCTGCATTTCGAATCTCAAGAGAATATATATTTTTAGAGCGTGTTACTCTGATGTGCGATGAAATAGCAATCTGAGGAGGAGAAAAAAATGTTTTAAGGTAGAATTATTATAAATATTATTGTAACATTTTTTTGATTTTTCAAGTAAATAAATTAATACTTACAGGTTGATTATTCTTAAACCACTCAATTTCAGGAGAAGGATCCCCAGAAACTTCACAGGTGAACAATACATCTTGTCCTTCATTCACATTCTGAGACTTAGGCTGCATGATAAATGCTGGTTCGTTGGAGAGCTCTTTAGAAAAGTTCAGGACATACTGGCATTTAATAATGCCTTCGTCAGTTCTCCCCTCACAAGTGAGTATACCTTCATCTTTATTACTAGCCTTTCTGATAGTTAGTGTGTGATCGCTTCCAGAAACGCCGTATCTATAATCATCTGAATTTCTCAGCTCCATTCCATTAAGCACCCATTTTACTTCAGAGGCGGCAGGAATGTTGGCTTTCAATGTCACTTTCTGCCCTTCGGACACTGTCATTTTAGTTGAAGAAGCTTTAATTTCTGCTTTCAATTGTTTGACATCTTCAGTAACAACTGATTTCTTAATGACTTCTTGAACTGCTGCTTTTTCTTCAGCTGCCACTGCTGATTTCTTCTGGGTAGAAACTGTAAGCACCTCATCTTCTTTCTGAACTGATTTATGAGTTTCAGATACACCTCTTACCTGGGAATGGATATTTTTAAATACTTGACCAGTAAACCGGAAGTCAGTTTTTGAAACACCTCCTTCCCCAATAATTTCACACGTGTATTCTCCTTTATCAGATTCCATGAGGTCATGGATTTTGAGCTCATAGGTGCCATCTGCTGCATAATGAAACTTGAAATGATGGTCTTCTTTCAGTTTTTTGCCATCCTTATACCACGCCACTTCTCTGACACTTAGAACACTGCTTTCAACTGCACAGGATAACTTCACCTTATCTCCAAGTGTTTCTGCTTTCAGATGCTGTTTTATCTTTGGTGGAGAGGCAGCTGGTAATTGTACTTTCTCTGTTGGTACTGTTTTGTCTCCAGGTGGTGACTTTGCTTTTGGGGGGCTGCTGATGGGTTCAGGAGATTTCACTCGTTTAGGAGACTTAACTGGCTCTGGAGACTTTACACGAGGCTCAGGAGATTTGATTTTTGGAGGTGATGTAATTGTTTTTTCAGGAATTTTTGTTCTTTGAATGGTCAAAGTAAAATGCGCTTCCTGTCTTCCTTCAGAGTTTTCCACCACAACCGTGTAACTTCCTTCATCTGACATCTGGACTGAAGAAATTTCAAAGGTAGACTTGTACTGTGTTCGTGTTACTTGGAAGCGCCTCGAAGAAACAACGGGTTGACCTGCACGGAACCATGTTATTGTTGGTGCTGGTTCACCATCAACATCACAGGAAAATCTTGCAGTCTCCCCTTCCGAAACTGTGATTGACCGTGGTTTTGTAAGGATTGTTGCTGGTAGAGTGCTTTTAAATGCCTTGTGTACAGTCCTTTCTTCCAATGATTTTTCTTCAGCTGCAGTGATTTTTTCTTCAGAAGCAGCATAGTGTTCGTATGATAAAAGTGATTCTCTTGTTGCTGACATTTCTGATTTGACCTCTCTTACAGAGGAACTTGCTTCTGTAGCAGATGCTTTCTTAAATGAGGAGACTGCATATGCCTCTGTCTTCATCAAGTCAGGTAAAATTGACCTTGGTACTTCTTCATCTCTCCTCTGGGAAGAGTATGTAGTGTAATCTCCTCCAGTAACATCTAGTGTTGCGTAATCAGAGCATTCCCCTTTGTAGTTTGTGCATACAGCTCGGTACGTTCCACTGTCATCAATGTGGCAGTCGAGAATCTCCAGAGTTAATACACCGCTGGTATTAGTAAAATGTATCTTACTGCTCTCTTGGAGCTCAATACCATTATGGTACCATTTCACTTCAGCAGTTGGTTTTGACTGGACATTTAGAATGAACCTGGTATTATGGCCACATGGTACCCGATGTGAGCGCATTCTCAGGGTAATGCGAGGAGCATGATCAAGGGTGAAAGGCTGCTGAGTGAGAACTTCATATTTCCTTTCCATTGTTTTCTGAGTTTTCAAAGCAGATTTCATGGACTCATATCTAGAAAATATATCAAATCTTGCCATCCTCTCAAATCGAGAGAGCGATCTTTCACTAGAAACTGGGCTAGGTGAGCGTGGTCGTGTTCTCTCTGGTGTTGGGGATCTTCTCTCACTTTCTTCAGGAGGCCGTGAGCGAGGTCGAATTAATTCAGATACAGGACGCATCAACTCAATGTAAGTTGGAGAAAGAGATCTTCTTCTCCTTAGTAACCTCGAGGGAGGTGAAAATTCCCTGTGAACGTGTTGCACCATTTCTATTTCTTCTTCTTCCTCTGATGTGATCTCAGTTATTTCTCTTTCTCTTCTTCTCCTGAGCCTACTCTTTTCCTCTTCTGCCATATATTCAAGCTCACTCCTGTATTCAGAGAGTCGTTGAGCAGTGCCAACAGGACGGAGCAATTCTTCATCCTCTCTTTCATCCATTATTCTTTGCTTTTGTTTAGGTGGTCTGTAGGCAGCCCTGTCATGGCGTTGACGAAGCTCTGCATAGCTTGCGCTGGTCTCAGCTTTAACTGGGATGTGATAGCTTGAATACCTCAGCTCCCTTTTTCTTTCTTCTGCTGAACTGACCTGTGCTCCTGCAGTAGAATACCGAAGGGCAGACAGTTCAAAGCGTGGGGGGCTTCTGCTTGGTGGGGAAGCAGAAAAGCCTAATTCCAGCTCTTCTTCAAGGCGCAGTCTTTCCTCTTCAGTTCTCTTCATGGCTAAATAGTCATCAATAGGCAGGAGTAATTCCTCATCAGACAAGTCACCAAGTGATCGTCTTCTTGGTCTATAGTAATATTCGTAGTCTGGAGATGGGGTACGCCGACGTGCTGGTCTCACAGTTTCAAGGTCATCTTGTGTTAGTTTTGGTATGCGCCATTTAGGCTTATACTGATCAGAAATGCGTGGCAGTGGCATCACGTAGAATTGCTCCCACCTGGAAAGACGTATGCGTTTCTGGCGTTTCTGAACAGTTCTCTCAAGTTTTCCTGGCATTTCGTACTGGTCTCGCAGCCTCTTGTACCACTTCATGTCTGACAGAGGCACAAAGTGTTTAATGTTCTGATCTTCCTCAAGAGTAGTACGCACATGTTTGCGAGGCTCTGGGACTTCATATGGCATACGAAGTCGTCTTTCTTCCTTCTTTTCTTCTTTCTTAATTTCATATTCACCTTTGACAGTCTTAGTGCTAACAGCTGGTTTGTATAAGATGGCAGCTTCTCTGAGAGCCTCTTGTGCGGTTTGTGTTAGTGGAACAGCTTCAACCCCGGAAAGGATTTCTGCCATTCGTAAGGTCTTGTCAATTTGCCTCTGTACATGCTTCTCCCGCTCTTCTTCAGTCTTGTACTCACGCTTGACATACTTCAAGCGCTCAACTTTTAGATAAGCCTGACAGCTTGTAGATCCAGCACTGTTTGTAGCAGTAACTCTGTAATAACCACTGTCTTCTGGTAAAGTATCTCTGATATGCAAAGCATAATAATCTAAACCTTCATGGATTATATCAAAGTTAGGACCAAAGGATAGAGGTTGACCATCTTTCTCCCACTTCAGAGTTGGTTTTGGTACGCCAGATACCCTGATCTCAAAACTGACGTTTTGGCCTTCTTGACATTCGGCATTTGCCAGCAGTCTTTTAAACATTGGCCTTAGTGTGGCATCTGCTGGAGGTGGATGGGGAATCACAGTCAGTTTAGCTTTGCAGCTGTCTTCGCCATATTTATTGCGTGCCACAATACTGTATTCAGCATCATCCTCTTCAGTGACGTTATTGATGACGAGCTGGTAAAGACCCTTGTCTGATTCAAAAGTATACTTCTTATCATCATCACCAGGTTTGATTTTCTGGCCTGATTTGAACCATGTTAAGCGAGGTTCTGGGTGAACTGTTATAGTTACTCCAAACCTGACATTTTCTCCAACGTATGCAGTGCGATTATACAAAGGCAGAGTAAATTCTGGTGGACGCTCTAATAGTCTCATAGTATCAACCCGTCGTTTCACTTTCCTAACAGTCCTGCATCTGTAGTGCTCAGAAATTTCTCTCACACCTTTAACAAAAAGTTCTGCATAAGAGCTGTCTTCACCGTAGTCATTTGCTACCTTGCATCTGTAGGTACCATCGTCAGATTTAGAAACATCTTTGACGTACATGGTTGCCACACCTTCTTCGTATTTGATTTCATATTTCTCATTGCTTTCTAATTGCCTCATACCGAAGTACCATGTGACTTGTGTGGACTGATCATAGTTTTCAATCCTGCATACATATTTGGCATGCCCTCCTTCTTCTGTAACAGTATGCTTTATCTGCCCAGCAATGGGACCAATGTCTATTGGTGCAACTTTAACTTTAGCCACCGTTATGCCTTTCTGAGATCTAATCGCACCTCCACAGGAAATGCGGGCTACTGACACAACTGTGTTCAACTCCTTCTTCACTAGAGTTTGGTAGTAACGCCTGTGCCTCAAGGTCTTGATGACTTTAGTGCTGGTCTTTTCTGTCTGCTGTTTTAGCCACGTGTGGTTAAGTGCTTCAGCAGCTGTCATCCGAGCTTTTCTTTCCTTTACTAGCAGGCGATCTATGAAGTCCATGGCCTCAATGCTTATTTCTTTGAATGCTTCATCATCAAAGTTGTATTCAGCATTTAGAATATTTTCAATAACTTGTTGATTTGTTTCAGCAATGAAAGGATTAATGCCACTGAGCAGTATATATGTTAGAGCACCAACTGACCACATGTCAGTAGCTGTGCTGACCAAATCATGATGATGTACTTCAGGTGCATAATATTCGGGAGAAGTGAACTGGAGTCTAAAGCTGTCCCCAGGCTTCAGTTGTCTGGCTTGACCAAATTCAATGATTTTAACTACAGAGCTTCTTCTTGTGAAGTAAATAATGTTGTCTGGTTTAATATCAAAATGTCCGATGCTGTGGCGATGTAAAAATTCTAGTGCATCGCAGACCTGGCGCACATAACTTACTATTTCTCTTTCGTTCAGTTCAAATGAAGCTGTGCTCATTCTTTCGAAGATGTCAGCTCCAGAAATGAATTCAAAGATCATGACCAATTCTTCTAGGCTCTCAAATGATTCATGAAGATACAGAATATTTTGGTGCCTAGCAATGTTTAGAATGGAAATCTCTTTCTTTACCAAAACTTGGTCAGCACCTTTTACTTTGACAAACTTCGCCAGGTAAGTCTTTTTTGAAACTGCCTCAACACATCGGTGTGCAATGCCAAACTGCCCACGGCCAAGCTCTTCCGCAATCATATATTTGTCATAGAGTTCCTTTGTAGAATAGTGACCTGCTTTAGCTGTGGTGACTTCTCTGGTCTCATCAACTTCTTCATCATAGTTCATTACTCTGGTCTTATCCTCTTTTGTTATAATTGGATCAGTAGGTTCAGAAGGCTGGCTTTGGCCAAACTTGTTTTCTGCAATTACACGGAACTGGTAGCTGGTCTTGCCAAATAGATTCACCACTGTGTATCGTGTATCACGAGCTTGTGCCACACGAATCCATCGCTCTGCTGTTGTTGCACGTTTCTCAATAATGTAGTTTATGATTCTGCTTCCACCATCAGTAGCTGGTTCATTCCAGGTTAAGTTAACTGAATCCCTTGAAATGTCAGTTACCTTCAGACCTCTTGGTGGATCAGGCACATCAGCAACATCTAATTCAACTGTTTTTTGATCTATTCCAAATCTGTTTTTGGCGCAAACAATGTAAAACCCTGCATCTTTTCTGTCAACGCCATTTGGGAAAACAAGAGATGTGAATGATCGTGTAACAATGACTTGGTAGTGTCCATTAGTATCGATAAGGTCTTGTCCCTTCTGCCATGTGATCACGGGAGGAGGCTTGCCGCTGAATGGAATCTTGATGCTCACTACTTCCCCTCGGAGGGCATGAACAGCTCCCATGCCTTCCAGGTTTTTGGGCAAATGAATCTTTGCAGGAACTGGAATAGAAAGAGGAAGAAAACACATTACCAAAAGCACATGAAAAGAGCACCAATAGTATAAATATTCAAAGCCTAAAAAGATTATGTCTTAGGTATCAAGACCCTTCATTCACCTTCAACGTCCAAAGAGGCAGTGCCAGACACAGATCCTCCTTGGTTGGTAGCTCTAACTTGATATACTGTGGCATCATCATCCGTTACGTTTGTGATGACCAGCTGGTAATATCCACCCTTGAATTCCTGTATCTTGATCTTTTCACCATCTGGCATGATTTCTTTGCCCTGCCTGTACCACTTGACAATTGGTTTAGGATGACCAGTGACTTTGCAGACGAATGTGGCATTAGCTTGAAATTTCACATTCAGATTCCTTAGTTCTTCCTTGAAATGTGGAGCTTGAATTGGTACATCAGATTTTGGAATGACCGGTTGTGATACCTCACTCCACTCACTTTCACCACCAAGATTTTCACATTTTACACGGAATTCATATTCAAGACCTTCAATAAGATCTTTCACAGAATAGACAGTTTCACGAATTTCATCTGTTGTTACAGAAATCCACTTGTTTTGTTTTTTCTCACGCTTCTCAAGATAGTAAGTTCTAATCTTTGCACCACCATCACTTGCAGGTGGCTTCCATGAGACAACACAAGAATCCTTTGTGACAGCACTTGCTACTGGCTGACCAGGTTGTCCTGGTTTTTCTGTAAAGAATAAAAACATTCAAAAAGTGAAGTGAGTTTGCCTTAGTAATTACAGGGACATACAGGAATTGATATTTTGGCATCCACTTACCAAATGGAGGCTTCATAACAACAACTGATGAAACCTCCAATGCTTCACTAATGCCATATGTATTCTGAGCAGAAACACGGAAATAATAGCCTGCATTTTCAGTTAGGTTAACAATTCTACATGTTGTGCCTGAAATGTTTGAAGATACAAGTTGCCATTCTGCTCCTTCCTTGGCTTCACGTCTCTCTATGACGTAGTTGGTTATCATAGCACCTCCATCATCTTCTGGTGGTTTCCAGCTTATCACCACAGAATTCTTCAGTATAGATTCTATAACAATTGGCCCTACTGGTTTATCTGGCTTATCTGAAAAAGAAAAAGCATGATATTTTTAGTTCTTTTGCTGTTAAATATTTGAAAAAAAAATTCCACAAAAACACTGACAGTAAAATTCATTACCTTGTATTTCCACATTAAGGACGGTGTCAACTGTTCCAAATGTGTTACTGAGTTGCACTTTGTACTTCCCAGCATGAGTCTTGTGCTGAACGTTCTTAATAGCAAGATGAGTATAATGCTCTGTGTTCTCAATAGTAACTGTTTCTGATCCTCTCAAAGGTTTGTTGCCGTGGAACCAAGTTATTGCTGGTACTGGTCGGCCAATGTACATAACGTGGAGGCGGAGGGTGCCGCCTGCACCTGCATAGTATTTCTCTTTCAATGGGAAGCCAGGATGGAACTGAGGAGGGGCCTGCAGTAACAGCTTGCCACTAGTTTCAATTTCTCCGACATCATTGGTAGCCATACAAGTGTAGAGACCTTCATCCTCCTGTTCATCTGTTACTACTGTCAGTGTATGGTTGCGTCCATCAGATGACATTTTGTATTTTCGGCTCTGCACCAGTTCTTTGCCAAAGCGGTACCATTTAATATCAGGCAAAGGTCTCCCAACAATCTGGCATGTCAGCTGGGCTGCTTCACCCAGTTTAGTTGTAACATCCTGCATCTCCTTCCTTATGGCAGGTGCTTCTCCAGCTACAGCAAAGAAAATTAAAAAATAGTGAAGATTACTTTGAAATTTACCTCTATCTCTGTATTACTGGAAATTAATTTTCATTTATACTTGTGCCTCTAACAATTGAAAGACTGTGCTTTAAGACGGTCATATTGGCAAGTAACATGTAAAACAAATAGCATATTAAGTGCTGCTCCATGGTTTATGACACAGCAAATCACAACACTATCACAGCAAATAAGACACTAATTTTGCTTACATGTTAATTTAGTTTTCACTGCCATAGCAGTCCTTCGTGGTCTGCCGAGGCCAGTCTGATTTTCTGCAAAAACACGGAACTCGTATTCTGTAGCCTCTAGTAAACCTCCTACAGTAAACTGCCTGTCCTTGATGCGTTCTTTATTGCATTTTTTCCAGGTGCTTTCTCCAGACTGGCGATATTCAACCCAATAGCCAAGGATCTCTTTGCCACCATCACTTTCAGGTCGTTCCCATTCTAACGTAATGCTGTCTTTAAATATAGAAGTGATCTCAATTTCTCCAGGTTGGCTTGGTTTGTCTGAAAATTAAAATGGATACCGAAAATGAATTCCTCTCTAAATGCCACTAAGTTGCTCTTCAGAAGATCTGTTAATGCAAACATTTTCTTACCAAACGGATCCTTGCATACAACTGGTTCAGAAGCAGGACTTGCTTCGCTTTCACCAATGTCATTTTGAGCAATGATACGGAATTGATATTCAGCATCTGGAACAAGGCCTGTGATTGTGTACATGGTAGTGGTAATCTGCGTCTTATTATGCCGGACCCATTTTTCTGTAGACGTCTCTTTACGTTCGATGTAGTAGCCAGTTACGCGAGAACCACCATCATCTTTAGGTCTGGACCAGGACAAGTTGACAGAACTCTTTGTAACATCAAGCACTTCAGGTGGGTTGTTTGGAGGCTCTGGAGGATCTGTTAATAATTATAGTAACAAAAATAATAGAGGTGTAGCATTAAAGCTCTTGGTATATAACCATTGCACTTTTAGAAACTTAATGGAGTAATTAAACATTATTATTTAAAAAAAAATAAATCTAAAACCAGACTTACTTAGAGGTGTCTTTGGTACTGCTGGTTCTTCAGATTTGAGAGACTTGCTAATACCGAAATGATTTTCAGCAGAAACACGGAAGTGATATTCCACATTTTCTTTGAGCCCTTTAACCACTAGTGATGTCCCTTTCACTCTGGAGTCAACAGTGTACCAGGCAGTCTTTGGTACTTCGCGTCTCTCAACAATATAACCTAGGATATCTGCACCACCATCATCTGTAGGAGGTCTCCAGCTTACTCTGACAGAACGAGCTTGTATATCATCATACTCAAGTGGCCCTTCTGGTGGATTTGGAATGCCAATCACTCTGACTTTAATATACACAGCTTTTTTGCCACACTTGTTTTCAAGTGCCAAGTCATAGGTGCCCGAATCTTCTCTTTCTGCATCTTTGATGACAAGTTCTGTGTGAGTGTCAGAAGTCGCAATCATGGCTCTCTTGCTGATGTCGTGTCCCTCCTTTGTCCATTTGCATATTGGGATGGGCTTACCCTTAATGGGTATTGTAAGCCTGATAACTCCACCTTGTCTCACCATGAGACCTTCCTGGTATTTTTCATCAAGTTCGTAGTCGGGATATTCTGTAAATAAATTAACAGGTCATGCTATGTCTGTTTACAGATGATGTCATACTTGTTTTAGGCAAATACTTTTTTAGGACAGCTTTCAATGAGGGTTAATACTTGAAGTGTCTTACCAAGCATTTCTGTTATTTTGACTGTTCCTGGCACTTCAGCAGGTTCTCCTGGTCCACCAGCATTACAAGCTAGCACGCGGAATCTGTACTCTGCACCCTGGGGGAGATGTGTCAAGGTGTATTCACGAATCTTGGTTGGCGTGGTATTGCATTTGGTCCATTCAAATTGATCAACCTTCTGCATCTCAATTAAGTAGCCAGTAACTTTAGAGCCACCTTCATCTTCTGGTGGACTCCAAGCCAGGGAGACGGATGTTCTTGTAGTATCAGTGACTCTTGGATTCTGAGGTTTACCTGGAGGAGCTGGAAGAGAAGATTAGATGGAAGGTGGGGGTGAGGAAGGAAGTGGTATTTTTTTAATGAATGTTTACAAGATGTAACAAATGCTAACTTGCAACATATGATCGGTATTAAGTCTATAGTATTTATACCAGAAAACTTGAAATGAAAGAATTTCTTTAGTATGTTCTTGGTTTTCTCCAGTCAGAATCCCATTTATTAATACACCCAGATAAATTTCCAAATTAGAAAAAAGAGTAAGTTTTACTAGTATCATTCCCTTCTGCCATAATGTACTTAATCTATGTAGGAAATTACCAATTGGATCTCTAGCAACAGCAGACTTGGAAGGACGGCTGGGCTTCCCTGTGCCTCTGGCATTGATTGCTGTGACTCGGTGTTCATATTCTAATCCTTCAACCAACCCAGTGGAACGGTAACGAGTCATGGTGACTGGAACTTTATTTACACGGATCCATCTATCTGCTCTAACTTCTTTGCGTTCCACAATATAACCAGTAATCTGTGAGTCACCATCATCTTCTGGAGGATACCAAGTTAATGTCATGCCATCACGAGAGATATCAAACACTTCTGGAGTGCCAGGAGGACCAGGAATACCTGTAAAAACAACACATTGCAACATAAATGCAACATCTTGTGAATGAGAATGTAATATCAGTGTCCTATCAAACTCTTTATGAGGTATCTTTACAAACTCAGTCAGTGAAATACTTCTGGTTTTGTAATGTGGTAAAGAAATTTTTAAGGTTAATGGTAGGCCTGAGCAGAAAATCAAAATTTACCACCCAGGCTGTGTGCAATGCATCTATAATACATACACAGATTTATGGATAGCATTTTTTTCTGGAAGTATAACAAGACTACTGTGCCTCATAATGTACCATTTTATTTGGTGAAAGGAAGCACTAACATCTAGAAAAATCCTTATCTATATCAAGCCCATTATATATATATATTTTTATTTTTAGAGGTAGAGAATAAGCAAAAGTTCGGACTCACGGATTCTGCTCTTGCATTCTATAATTTCAGACTGCAGGTAAGATCCAATTCCAAAGCGGTTTGTAGCAGCCACACGGAACACGTATTCTGCACCTTCAACAAGTCTGGTGAATTTGAACATCGTCCTGGTTACTGACTCTGAAACTGGCAGCCATCCAGGACGGTGAGCATCGCGCTGTTCTACCACATAGCCGCTAAGGGTAGCTCCGCCATCCAGCTCAGGAGGCTCCCAGGAAATGGTTACATAATTTGAATCAATTTCATCAATTCGGATAGGTCCAACAGGAGGTCCAGGTTTGTCTAGGAAAAAAAGAGAAAATTAAATGACAAAAAAAAAAGTGGAGAAGAGCAATCATATTGCTGGTGTAACAAAGTTCAGATGGAAAAAGATCATGGACAGTTATTTTCATAAATCCTTACCAAGGATTATAACCTTTATTGTATCAGTAACTGTTCCAGTTGTGTTCTTCAGTTCAAGCGTATACTCCCCAGTGTCCTGTATGGTGGTCTCCCGCACGGTTAATTTAGCCATTTTGGCAACAGTCTCAATTTTGATGCGCTCTGATTCTTTCAGTTTAGAACCAGCAAAGAACCAAGATGCAGCTGGAGGTGGCCGTCCTTCAATCGGAATAGCTAACTCAATGGGCTTGCCAGCTGGTACGTGAATTGTCTTCTGAGGTATTCCAGCAAAGTCAATTGTTGGTAGAACTGAGAAAAGCAAATAATTGATATTTTACATACCCATTTTATAAATAGCATGTTCATTTGGTGTAAGCTTCACCCTGTTATTTTTAACAGTAGATACTTACCTTTTTGGTCTTGTACCGTCACTGCTGTGACAATCTCTCGTGGTTCTGACATGCCCTTCTGATTCTGTGCTCTCACCCTGAACAAGTACTGTTCACCTTCATTGAGAGAGATAATTGTGTGCTCATAGACAGTAGGCTTCAGTGTCACTACCTTCAACCATCTTTCTGTTCCAGCTTTGCTGGCCTCAATAACATAGCCAGTCAGTCTGCTGCCACCATCATGTGGTGGTTTCTCCCATGCAAGGGTGACAGTTGATTTAGTGGTGTCAATCACTTCAAGCTTTTGTGGTACCATGGGAACGTCAGATACTAGTACTGCATCAGATGTTTCACAGGCTTCACCAATGCCGTAAATATTTTCTGGTAGTACTCTGAAATAGTACAAAGCTCCTTCTAGAAGTCCAGTGACTCTATAAAATGTTTTGCTGCATTTGGTAGTGACAGTCTTGTAAGCTCTCATGGAAGCTTCACGTTTCTCAATTATGTAATTGTTGACTGGGGCTCCACCATCAATGGTTGGAATATCCCAAGTAAGTGTCACAGAATCTTTTGATACTTCCTTAATTCTCACTGCAGCTGGTGGACCAGGTGTATCTAAACCAAACAAAAAAAAGAGGTGTTATTTTTTCCTTTTGGGTCCTTTCCTTTTAGAGTCAATGAGTGATTCTGCATAAAAAGCAGCGCTGGGATTTTATTTATAAAATTGCAAAGCTTTAGAAACTTTGTATTTTCCTTTGGATTAGGTTGTTTCTCTGACTTCCCAAATATTCTCATGTTATTTAAACTGCAAACTTCCTTTGGAAATGAATGACTTTCTTAGTCCTGAGCAACGCGCCCTGTGGGTGCTGTAATGCCCGTATACAAATGTAGCAGTACTTACCATACACTTTTACAGAAATAGTTGCGGATTTTTTTCCTGATTGATTTTCAGCCTCAATGACGTATTTTCCAGCGTCATACCGATTAACTTTATCCACAATAAGCAGAGTGTAGCTGTCTGTAGTATCAATAATAGCTCGACTTACAAGGTCAACACCCTGCTTGCTCCATGTGATTATGGGAGCAGGTCTGCCAGATACAGAGACCATTAGGCGCAGGGAACCACCAGCTCTGACTGTAACTGTCTTCTTCAGATCATCAGCAATTTCAAGCTCAGGTATTTCTGATGAAGGGTGTAAGAAACATGGAATTAATTAATGTTTTAGTAGTTCTAAAGAAAAATATAATTATTCCTTAAAATATACATTAAGTCTTCAAATTACCTATTCTTTCCACAGGTTCTATTTGTGCTGATGATTCACTAAATTCACTCATTCCATTTACATTTGTAGCAGCAACTCTGAATTGGTATTTCTGATTTGTTTTAAGACCAGTCACGGTGAACTCTGCATTCCTCAGAGTGGCAGTTGTATGTGGTCGATACCACTGTTCGGTACCTTCTTCTTTCATTTCAAGAACATAGCCCAAGATGTCAGCACCACCGTCATATGTGGGCTTTGACCATGCTAAACTTATGCTGTGCTTAGTAGTATCCACAACTCTTGGAGCTGAAGGTGCTGCAGGGGTATCTATGAAAAAGAAGAAAATGCATTTTACATGGATGCAGGAAACATTTTACAGTTCAAAACGATTTCTAAACATAATACACTTTAAATGAACTATAACTGCTTTTAAGTTTATTTTAGTATTAGCTAGTTCAGTGCTATCATACGTGGTTTCGGGTATCTCAGTCGAAGTGTCAACGTGGGTTTATGCTCCATTGTTGTAAGTAAATATTAAAATATGTTTAATTTTTGGTAACTTACATGATGGCTCTTTACATAACATGTACTGTGAAGCTTCACTGGGCTCACTGTTCCCGGCAGCATTTACTGCAGTGACACGGAACTGGTACTGGCTTCCTTCCATGAGACCAGTAACTTTCAGCCTGGTATCATAAACAGTGTAATCTCTGTTCACACGTGTCCAGCGCAGACTTTTCCTTTCCCGTTTGTCCACAAGATAGTCCTTAATCTCACTGCCACCATCTGATTCTGGTTTTGTCCACTGAATAATGATATGTTCCTTGCCGACACTCACTTCTTCAGGAGCACCAGGCTGTGTTGGGATGGCTGGGTTTTTTCAAGGTGAAAAAAAAGAAAAAAATTAAGAAATAGTTTGTTTATGAGAAATATTTCACAAATTCTGATGGAGCATGGAAGGTAGTAACACTCACTGAAAGCATTCCTGGCAATCATAGGTTCCGTCTCAAGTGGAACACCTGGTCCATATTTGTTGACAGCTCTCACACGGAAGATATATTCATTATTTTTTATAAGTTTGGTTACCACACATGATAAAGTCTGGCATTCAGCCTCAACAATAACCCAGTGAAGTCTGCTGGTTTCACGCCTTTCTATGATATAGTGAGTGATCTGGGCACCTCCATCTTCCTCAGGCATGTTCCATGCCAGAGTACATTTCTCTTCTGTTACTCTGCTAACAGTGATTTTGCCTGCACATGGACCTGGTGAATCTGAGTAGAGATGAAAATAAGTATTGTTATTAGCAGCTAAGGAAAAGCTTCTCAAACTTGTTTAAAAGAATTTGGGTTTTTTAGTATACTAAGTATGAATATTAATCATGGGATACATACCAAGCACTTTGACAAGAACAGAAATTTGTTTCATCCCACTGGCATTTTTAACAGTTAGAGTATATTTTCCACTATCACTTCTGTCACAGAACTTGATAATTGCAATGGCTCGTTTGCTGGTGTATTGCAGAGATATCTTTTCACACAGATCCAATTCCCTGTCACCTTTAGACCAGGAGACTTTTGGTTCTGGTTTCCCACCAACGGCTGCATCAAGAACAAGATCTGATCCAGCCCTAATGGTCACAACTTCTCCCTGCAGTCTGGCATCAAGTTCAGCCTTTGGTGGTGCTGTCATAAGGAAAAAGAGATTTTTAAAAAAATTACATGACTGTACTAAAATTAGAACATTAAGTTTTTAACTGTTACAAGTGATTATTTCTTACAGTATTCATCTTTGCAAATGACAGCACCAGTCGATTCAGATCCTTTGCTAATCACACCGGCAGCATTCTTTGCTAGTACACGGAATTCGTATGCTTCATCTTCACTAAGAGCTGTCACCGTAAAAAAGTTTTCTGAGACAATGGTGTAATTGCATTTCAGCCAGCGTCCATCACCAGATTCGCTGTATGGTTTACGTTCTATAATATAGCCAATAATTTTGCTTCCACCATCATAAAGGGGTGCTGACCAGCTCAGCGACACTGTAGATCTGGTGACATCTGTTACTTCTGGTCTTCCTGGTGGATCTGGAGAAATAAAACAGAAAAATGAGAAATGCAATTCTATTTTAGCTTAAATAACAACATAACTCTAAAGGTAATACATACCAACTGGATTTTGAGCCACGACAGGTCTGGAAGCTTCACTAGCTTTGCTAACACCTGCAGCATTTAGAGCATAGGTTCTGAATTGATATTCTAGGCCTTCCACCAATCCTGTGACTTTGTAGTTGCATTCACAGCATGGCACTTTGTTCTCCTTCACCCAAAGGATGGTGTTGCGCTCCTTCTTTTCAACCCAATATCCAATGACTTTGCTGCCACCATCATGATATGGTTCCTCCCAACGAATTGCCATGGCGGTTGCAGACACAGAATAGACTTCTGGCCTTGAAGGTGGGCTGGGTGGGACTACACACAAAAAAAGCGGAGAGGAAAATGTTAGTTATTACAAATACCTCCGACAGAGGAAAAGAACAAATTTTGAAAAGTGTTTCACTTACCGAATGGATGCTCAGCAACCACTGTTTTTGATTCAAGGGGTTTGCTGACACCAAATCTGTTTTCTGAGCTTACTCGGAAACTGTACTCCTGGTATTTTGTGAGACGAGTGACTTTGATCTGTGTACGTTTCACACTGGAATTTACCAGCTGCCATGCTGTTGTGCCAGATTCACGTTTCTCTACAATGTAGTTTGTAATGTCACTGCCACCGTCATCTTCAGGTTCTTTCCAGGTCAATACACAGGATTCAGCAGAGACAGATGATATTTCAATTGGGCCAGTGACAGGACCTGGCCTTCCTATGACTACTACTGTGACAGTAAATGTTTTCACACCAGCAGTGTTTTCAAGTGTGAGGTAGTATTTGCCAGAGTCACCTCTCATACTGTCCTTTACAGTCAGTGTGGTTCTCTCTTTTGTTGTCTTGATGGTCACTCTCTCAGTTTCCTTCAGCCTCATCTCTTCCAGTTTCCATGTCACTTTTGGAGCTGGGCGCCCACTGATTGGTACGTCAATAGTAAAGGTGCTTCCAGCCTTGCATGTTATGAGCTGTCTGCTTATTTCACTGAGATCTGCTGTTGGTTCAATCTGTGGCTCCTTAATAATAACAGAAGAGAAAGCTTCTCTTGGCTCACTGTAGCCAGCATCATTCTTTGCCTTGACCCGGAACTCATACTCAGTGTTCTCCACAAGGCCTTCAACAGTGAAAGTAAGTTGTTTGGTTTGTCCAGCTTCAATCCAGGAGTCAGATCCTTTTTGTTTCATTTCAAGAAGGTATCCAGTAACACGGCTACCACCATCATGATCAGGTTTAAGCCAAGCTAAAACTACAGAAGATTTGGTTGTATCAACAATATCTAGTCTCTTAGGTGGAGCAGGTTCTTCTGTGGCTACAACCGGTTCTGTTAATTCACAGGGTTCACCTACACCATATTCATTTTCTGCTGACACTCGGTAGTAATATGGCACACCTTCTGCCAGATCAGTGACCTTAAAGATTTGTCGAGTGCATTTTGAACTCACCACTTGCCAGCTACGACGGCTTGCTTCCCGTTTTTCCACAACGTAGTGATGGATACGAGAACCTCCATCCAGAACAGGAGCATCCCACATTAAAGTAATAGATCCTCTAGTCACGTCTTTAAATGTAATAGGACCTGGTGGACCAGGTGTGTCTAAAACCTTGACAGTAAATGTGATAGACTTACTTCCACTGTTGTTTTCCACAGTAAAGACATACTTGCCAGAATCGTTTCTGTTGCATTCCTCCACAGTCAATGTGCTAAATGAATCAGTTGTTTGAATGTCAGCACGCAAGCTAAGATTAGCATCTGCTTTGGACCACGCAGCGGTAGGAGCAGGTCTTCCAGAGAAGGCAATAAATAGACGAATGCTTGCACCTGCTCTTACAATATGAGTCTGCTTGAAGTTTGCATCGATATCAATGTCAGGTGCAGAAAGCCTGTCCACAGTTTGGACTGAAGCAGGAACTTCACAACTTTCTCCTTTGCCAGCACCATTGACAGCACTAACTCTGAATTTATAGTGTTCTCCTGCCTCCAGATCAACAACGGTATATTTAGTAGCAAGAACAGTCTCTGCATTGACTTTCTGCCATGCTTCGAGATCAGCTTTGCACATCTCAATGATGTAGCCAATTATTTCCATACCGCCATCAAAAACCGGCTTGGTCCACTCTAAGCTTACACTAGTCTTTGATGTATCTGTCACCTTTACAACGTTAGGAGCACTTGGTGGGCTGACTGGTTCTCTACATTTAATCAGCCTTGAAACATCACTTGGAGGTCCAACTCCTGCAGCGTTTTCAGCCATGACATGGAATTCATACTCGTTGCCTTCAATAAGGCCAGTTACTCTGTATCTGTTCTCAGTAATGGGTCTCTTACTGGATACTTTAACCCAGCGCATGCTCTTCTTTTCTCTCCTTTCTAGAATATACTCATTTATCTCGCTTCCACCATCTGATTGTGGTCTTGCCCATGTCAGTGTGATACTGTCTCCTGTTACATTGGTAGGCTCTGGAGTACCTGGTGCATCAGGGAGAGCTAAAAAAAGGAAAACGTAATTAGAAACACAAGATGGTAACTCCACAGTTATTTCTACAGAATGAGGTGGAAACTTACTGTAAGGTATTTGTGCAGTAACTGGATCAGACTCCAATGGTCTGCCAACTCCAAATTTGTTCACTGCAGACACACGGAACTGGTACTCGTTGCCCTTAATTAATTTAAGTGCAGTGTAGCTGCAAGCTTCACATTTATCTTCAACTAATGCCCAAGCAATCCTGCTGGTTTCACGTTTTTCAATTATGTAGTGGGAAATAGAAGCACAACCATCATTAGCTGGAGGCTCCCACCATAATGTGACTTTTTCTCCAGTAACGTTCGTGAATCGTATCGGTCCACCAACTTTTCCTGGTGTGTCTGCAATTGTAAAGGTTCAGAATTATAATTTGCCGGCACTTAGGATCAGATAATGTTTCAAAACAAAAACACGCTGAAAGTGTTTGGTGCAGTACCTTGTACTCTGAAGGTAATATCTTCTCGTTTAGTGCCAGATGCATTTTTGGCTTCTACTGTGTACACTCCACGATGATCCCGGGTAGCATCTCTAATGAAGATTGTACTGTATCCAATAGCGGTAGTTATTTCTATATTCATTATTTTCTCAATCTCTTTACCATCCTTAAACCATGTCACTTTAGGTACTGGACGTCCTTTGATTAGAGCTTTAAGTTTGATGGTCTCTCCAGCTTTAACAGTAAGGCCTTCAAAGTGCTCAGGGCCAAATTCAATTGTTGGAGCAACTAAAAAGGAAAAGATAATTTAATTTACGTATAGCTAAGTATTTTTTTCCTGATACTCTTTTTAATGTACTAATTATAGAAGATTGTTATATGTGGAATTTTTCAACTTAGAAAATGGCATTTTCTAAAAATAAGTAAGTTATTATTTGTACTATAAACTTATTTTTCTTGTAGGCACACAGTGCATCATATTAATGATAGGTGAAGTACGCCATTAATATATGCTGTGTACATTATGCCAAGCCACCTGAGGCACATTTTAATTTCTGAATTATTCAGTGCGTCAGAATATTACAGTTTATAATTCCTTTCCAACTTTGCTGCTGCTGTTTATCCAGCACAAATGTAGAGAGCCATGCCGTTCAGCAATTGATTACGTATGTCTGCCAGATTTGGGTCTTTAACTTAGACCCTCCCACCTTCGAGTACAAACGGAAAGGTTCTGAGTCGACTGGAAGGACCTCAACCACACATTCTTCCCTGCTTGCCCTCTCATTTCCAATCACTACAGCCAGAAGCTCTAACTGGTTTCAGTACCCAAATACAAGGATATTAAGAAATAATGCTTACTGTTTTCATCTCGGGTCATGATATATCCTGAAGACTGTGAAGGCGGGCTGATTGTACCAACAGCATTTCTTGCAAGCACTCTGAATTCATATCGGTCACCTGAACTGAGTCCTGTAACTGTATATTGGCATTCACTGACATCAGTAAAATTACATCTGAGCCAACGGTCTTCGCTTCCTTGCCGTTTCTCAATGCTGTAGGCCACAATCTTACTGCCTCCGTCACGCAGTGGGGGTGTCCATTTAAGGGTGACTGTTTCTCTCGTGACATCGATGTAATCAGGAGTACCAGGTGGGTCTGTAAGAAAAATAATTAATGATTATTTTTATTACTGCTCACTATAATCTACAAGACTAGAATTTCCTTGGATGAGTGATTGACTGTTCACTCACCCACTGGAGAGACTGCCAGAGTAAACTTGCTTGGCTCGCTAGCTCGGCTTAGACCTGCAGTATTTTCAGCATATACTTGGAACTGGTAATCCAGGCCCTCTAGCAGTCCAGTAATCCTGTATTCTCTGCTAGATATTAATGCAACATTGACCTTCTGCCACAAAATACTGTTTCGTTCCTTCTTTTCAACGTGGTATCCAGTAATCTCTGAACCACCATCATAAACGGGAGCGTCCCAAGATATGGTCATTCCATCAGCAGTTATGTTGTATACAACAGGCTTGCCTGGGGCACCCGGTGGTCTAAACTGATGCTTTGCCACAACATCTGCTGACACAAGAGGTGGGCTCACTCCGTATCTGTTTTCTGCACGAACTCTAAACTGATACTCTGTGTCTTTAACAAGGTTTGGTACTTTGAAAGTTGTTCTTGCAGCACTCGAACACACCAGCTTCCAGTTCATTTGTGAAGTTTCTCTCTTCTCAATACTGTAGCCAGTGATTTCTCCTCCCCCATCATCTTCGGGAGCTTCCCAGGACAAAACTACACTATCTGCTTTGATTTCATCTAGTTTTAAAGGTCCTTTTGGCTTAGATGGAGGGCCAAGAGTGATGACAGTGATTGTGAATGATTTTCTGCAGACTACATTATCAAGAATTAAAGTATATTTGCCACCATGATCCTTTTTCACATTCTTGATGCTTAAGCTTATCTTGTTTTCAGTTTTCTTGAAACGAAGGTGTTCAGTTTCTTTAAGAGGAAGGTTGTCCTTGAGCCAGCTCATTGATGGCTTAGGTTTACCTTTATAAGGCAATTCAATGTGCAGATTATGTCCAATTCTTACTGCAATTTGTCCTCCAGGAATATCAGAAAGGTCAGCTTCAGGTGTTATTATAAGTTCTTTTACTGTAATGGGTCCAACAGTAACACCATCACTCATGCCTTTTTCATTTTTAGCAAAGACTCTGAATTCCATGACAGAAAGCTCTTTAAGTTTTTCAACTTCAAATTCACAGCTCTTGCTTGTGCCTGCATATGTCCATTCTTTTTCTTCCTGCAGTTTCTTTTCAATAACATAGTCCGATATAATACTACCACCATCATAGTCAGGTTTGCTCCACTGCAATTTAACAGAAGTCTTTGTAGAATCTTTCATGGCTAGGTCTTTTACAGGTCCAGGTATGTCTGCAGCTTTCACTGGTTCAGATGTCTCACAAGGTTCACCCAGCCCAATTTCATTTTCAGCAAGAACACGGAAGAAGAATGCAGTCTTCTCTGATAGGTTAGTTAGCTTAAAGGTGGTATGAGAACACTTTGTTGTTACCGTTGACCAGGCCCTCTTCGTAGCATCTCTTTTTTCAACAACATAATTTGTTATTTCCGAACCACCATTAATGAGAGGTGGCTCCCACACCAGTGTAACTGTGCCACGAGAGACATGCTTAAGCTGCAGCTTCTGGCAGGCAGATGGTGTGTCAAGTACTTTTACATTCACAAATGATGATTTTGCTTCTCCAACTCCATTTTCAATTGTAAGAACATATTTTCCTGTATCATTCCGGGTAACTTGAGGAATAGTAAGTAGTGTAGATGACTCTGTGTTCTGGATGATATATCTTTCATCAATCCCAAGATTCTTGTCACCCTTTCTCCATGTGACTGTTGGAGGAGGTCTTCCTTTGAATGGAATCATTATTTGTACATCTTCACCTGCTTTAGCAATAACAGAGGTCCGTAGAGCAACATCCAGATCAATCTCTGGTGCCACTGTGGAAGTAATAAAAAATTAATAGTGCATATTTGGAATGAAAGAAGAAATGTTTTGAAAAAAAGAAAAACTTAAACATAGAAAAAATATAAATTAATGAAAAGTATAGTACCAAGAATGTCTTTAGCTTGAACGGGTTCCGTCATTTCAATAGGCTCTCCTTGTCCAGCGCAATTTATAGCAGACACGCGGAAATAATAATTAACACTTGGCTGAAGGTGGGATACAACATACTCAGTTGTTCTCACTTCTCCTTTAGTGCTGACTACAGTCCATTTCTGCTCTTCACCTTCTCTTTTCTCCACCACGTAGTTGGTAATTGGACTTCCTCCATCATAGGCAGGTTTAATCCAGCCAAGGGTGACAGATGTCTTGGTTGTATCCACAACCTTCAGCTTTGTTGGTGTGCCTGGCTTATCTGTAAGTGACAGATTATGGGGGAGGGGGAGTCAGAAGCTGTACTACATTTAATCATAAAGAGAAATAAAATCGGTCCTCAGTTACATTTGTGCAATCCCATCCTAATTGCTCATTGTCCATTGATTTCTAACCAATTAGAAATACTGCACGTTATAGCTTACCAACAGGATCTGCAGCTTTGTAGAAGTCAGAAGCTTCAGAGAACGGACCTTGTCCAGCTGCGTTAACAGCACAAACTCGGAAATTATATTCACTGTTTTCAGTCAGACCTGTTACTTTCTGTCTGGTGTCCCGAATGGTTTCTTTAGTAACCTTGAACCAGCTTAGACTCTTCTTGTCACGCTTCTCAAGAAAATATCCTGATATTTCACTGCCTCCATCAACAGTGGGCCTATTCCAGACAACGGTCATAGAATTCTTGGTTATCATTGTGACTTCTGGTACACTAGGTGGTCCAGGTGTAACTGGTTAAAAAGAATATATACCAGTAGGTCAGTACTACTTACAAAGAATACACAAGATGATTTAGTTGCATAAGTTATGTGTTTCTTTCTTACCAAATGAATTTTTGGCTATAACAGGTTCAGACTCCAGTGAATCACCAACTCCAAACTTGTTAACACCACGTACACGGAACACATATTCATTTCCTTTTATGAGTTTTGTTGTAGTTATGATACACCCCTCCAATTTTTCAGAAATTAAAGACCATACAACCCGACTCGTCTCCCGCTTTTCAACAACATAGTGTGTTACTGGTGCACCACCATCATCTGCTGGTGGGTCCCATGTTATTGTAATCTTTTCAGCAGTGACTGTCTTAAACTGTATAGGTCCACCTGGGGGTCCTGGCTTGTCTGTGGAAGGCAGAAGAAAGATGATGTTAAGTATTTATACTATTAAACAATAATAAGTAATAATACAACTGTATCTCATGACATACCAAGTATCTGTACTCTAACATGGGCTGATGCTGAACCCATGGCATTCTTCAGTTTTAATTCATAGGTGCCACTGTTGAGTCGAGTTGCATCCTTGAGAAGTATAGAAGCAAATTCTGTTGTGTTTTCAATAGACACTAGTGCACTGCTTTGTACTTCGTTGCCATTTTTGAACCATTCAATTGTGGGTGTAGGCTTGCCCGAGATGCCTAGTTTTAGCTTAACTGAAGTTCCTGCTTTATATTTCACCACTTCTGTATATTCTGGTGGCACATCAATTTCAGGTGCACCTTAAGAAAAAATAAGAATAAGAAATAGTTGAAAACATACTTATTTTAGACTTGTATTTAATAAAACCAAAAATAACAGTACTTTATTTAAGCTAATAGTTACAGGCATTTTATAAATCCAGATTCAAGTAAAGATAGCATGTATAACTTAAATCTTAAACCTAGAACAGGTTAGAACTGATTCTACCAAGAAAAGGCAACCACATGGATGATTATAACTACTTTGGCCATGGGGTGTGGGCAGATTTCTGTTGTTTAAAGAATAAAGATACAATAAAACTTCAAAAATGCAGAGACAGCCAAAGATGCTCATTACAATCATGCTCAAATAGCTTGCAGCCATTCAAGCTTATTTGATCGTTTGCTAGCCTTCCATATTTAAAAGCCTATGGTTCTACAAAACAGCACTGCCTTTAAGTCTCCTAGTACCACAAAATGATACCTTTATATCCTTGGAAAACACTTACCGTAGGTATCAACGCATGTGATGGGACCCACAACATCGGAGGGATTACTAATGGAGCCAACGGCATTCTTAGCAAAGACCCGGAATTCATACCGGGAATTCTGGGTCAGACCAGACACGGTGAACTGAGTCTCAATAACATTGGTGAAGCTAGCTTTTGTCCATCTGCCGTCTGGAAGATCACGTTTTTCTACAATGTATCCAGTGATCTTGCTGCCACCATCAAACGCTGGCTTCTGCCATGACAGACTGATAGCAGTCTTGGAAATGTCTGAGACACGAACGTTTCTTGGGGGTTCTGCAGTAGTAAATATAAGAGTATTATTAATGAATAACACCAGTTTTGGATATTGAATTACTGTATGGGACAAATAAAAAAGGAAAGTAAAAAAGAACTACTTGAATGGTTGGGTGGCTTTATTTCCTAGGGAATACATACCACAAGCATCAATTGCAAGGACTGGATCAGAAGGATGGCTTGCTTTTCCAATGCCAGCTGCGTTTTCTGCATAAACTCTAAATTCATAGATAAGGCCAGCACTGATGGTGGTGACTTTGAAGTGTGTTGTGCGGATGAGGGTCTTGTTAGCCTTCTGCCATAATATGCTATTCCTGTCTTTCATTTCCAGGTGGTATCCCATGACTGCACTGCCGCCATTAGTGACTGGTTCATGCCATCCAACAGTAATACTCTCTCGGGTGACATTCGTGACCCATGGTGTGGAAGGAGGGCCAGGGGTAGCTGATGATATCAAAAGAAGTGATTAATTGTTAACAAAACTACATTTTCAACATGAGAGCATTAAAGCATAAAACTGTGCTGTGAGAAGAACATTACTCACTGTAAGGAAGCTTGACAACCACACACTGTGAGTCTATGTGATCACTGATGCCGAAGCGGTTCTCAGCTTTGATGCGGAATTGGTATTCTTCTCCTGTTGTGAGCTTCATAACTTTGATAACAGTTCTAGCAATGGTTGCAGACACTTCAGACCAAGCAGCAGTACTGGTTTCTCTCTTCAGTACAATATAGTTGGTAACTTGACTCCCACCATCATAAGCTGGTGGCTGCCATCTGAGTGTTACACTCTCTTCAGTGATATCGCTGAGGACAACAGGACCAACAGGAGGACCTGGTCTATCCAGCACAACAATATTAATAAATGATTTTGTGGTGCCACTTGAGTTGGCAGCAGTAATATCATATCTGCCAGCATCAGCAGCCACACTTTCTTTAAGGTTAATGATGAGACTTTCTGCAGTGGTTTCTGTGTGAAATCTCATGGTAGGTTTCAGTGGAACACCATCTCTAGACAATGTCACCTTTGGCACTGGTTTTCCAGAAACTGGAATTTCAACTTTCAGGTTTGATCCTGCTCGAATATACACAGTGTTATGAGGGAAGCCTTTCATGTCAATTTCAGGAGATTCTGAAAAAGAAAACAATTTCAATCCATTAAAAAATATTCTCTCTTTTTAAATATGAATCCAATGTAACGTGTATCAACTCTTGTCTCACATCAGGAAGCATACCTAATTGTTCTTTAACTGTAACAGGCAGCAGTAGTTCCTTAGGATCACTTAAACCAGCTTGGTTTTCTGCAGACACCCTGAAGAAATAGTCAACATTCTCCTTAAGGCCGTGGATGACATGATGAGTTGTCTTTACAACAGCGCACTTAACCCATTTTTGCTGTCCTTTCTCAAGAGCTTCAATGAGGTAGCTCACAATTCTGCTTCCACCATCATGTTCTGGTTTTAGCCATGAAAGAGAAACACTGTCCTTTGTGACATTTGTTACTCCAAGTTTTTCTGGTGGGCTGGGTTTTTCTGAGAAAAAAAACCACAACAGATTAAGAAACATAGCAAGAATTTATATTAGCAATTACAGAGGAATGCCATGTAGATTGAGAAAATGTGTTTTTAAATGAATTTGTGTGTTAGAAACATTTTAAGTAAAATGCAAGCAAAATATAAAATTCAAGCTATTACTTACTTCTTTTTCATTTGTAAAACCACAGACATACCTACCACAAAATTATCTTTTTTACTGTAAACAGATTTAACACTTTGGATATTCTTTTGGAGTAAACATTTTAAAAGACATATTGTTTTAAATATTAACAATATTTTTCTTCATAAAACGCACCTGTTATTTTTGTTCCCTCCTTGGTCTCGGAAGGCACTCCAACACCATACTCATTTTCTCCAGAAACACGGAAGTAGTAAATGGCACCTTCTTGCAAGCCAGTCACTTTGTAGGACAGACGATGACAACTGTTTGTCACAGTGACCCATGCTTTTTTGCTAGCTTCTCGTTTTTCAATAACATAATTCTTTACAGGTGCTCCACCGTCGTTTTCAGGAACATCCCAAGATAGCACAGCAGATTCTTTAGTTATGTCTTTTGCTGAAATATTAGATGGTGGGCCAGGAGTATCAAGAACTTTGACGATTAAAGTCAAGGTAGCAGTGTTCAGGCTGTTTTGCAATGTTAATGTGTATTTTCCAGAATCGTTTCTTGTTGCTTTTTCAATAGTAAGAGATGTGCAATTATCGGAAGTATCAATGCTTGCTCTTGTACGGAGATCAGTGTCTGACTTGTTCCACGTTACATTTGGGACTGGTTTGCCTCTGAAAGGAACAGTCATTGTGAATGATCCACCAGCCTTAACAATTAATGTCTTCCGCATTTCACTGTCAATATCAAAGGCAGGTTCTTCTTCTCTTTCTTTTGCCATCTGAGGTTCTGAGGTATCACTTGGTTCACTGACACCGATTTTGTTAATCGATTTCACTCTGAAGATGTACTCAGAGCCTGATACTAATCCAGTTATAGTGTATTCTGTGCCTCTTAAATTCTGAACAGCAGTTGTCCAGTCAGTTTCATCAGTTTTCTTGTATTCAACTGTGTACCCTGTTACTGGAGCACCTCCATCAAACAGTGGCTTTGTCCACCCAATTGTGATATTTGACCTCGTAGAATCCATAATCTTAGGTTTAGATGGGGGAGATGGCAGGAACATTGGGTCTTCTGCTCGAATCAATGGTGTGGTTTCACTTGGAAGACTGAGGCCAGCAGCATTTTCTGCGTAAACCCGGAATTCATATTCACATCCTTCACGGAGACCAGGTGATTTCACTCTTAAATCATAAACTGGCTTTTTGTTTACACGAATCCATCTTAGGCTGGTTTTCTCACGTCTTTCAATTACATAGCCAGATATCTCACTGCCTCCATCAGACTCAGGTCTTGCCCAGCACAGAGTTATTGAATCTTTGCTCACACTGGTGATCTCTAAAGATGTAGGTGGACTTGGAACTGTAAATGGGTCTAAGGCTTTGACAGCAACACTTTCTAGAGGCTCACCAACACCATATTTATTAACTCCCATCACTCTGAAAATATACTCATTACCCTTCAGTAGTTTTGTCACTTTACAGGATGTTGTTCTAAGCTCTCCTTCACAAAGTGTCCATGCAATTCTGCTGGTCTCACGTTTTTCTACAATGTAATAATCAATATCTGCACCGCCATTTTCTTGAGGAGGTCCCCATGATAAATGGCACTTTTCAGCAGTAAGGCCATTTATTTCTAATGGCCCTGCAGGTGGGCCAGGTCTATCGAGCACTTTGCAATTAATTGCCAAAGTTTTTGTTCCTGCAACATTTTGTAATGTTAGTACATACTGTCCTGAATCACCTCGGATGCAGTCCTTGACAGTTATTGCAGTAGTATGATCTGTTGAGGCTATTTCAACTCTAGCTTTTCCTTCAAGCTCCTTGCCATCCTTTGTCCATGAAATCACCGGTATTGGCCGTCCTGCAATATCTGCATTGACTTTAAACACTTCTCCAGCTTTCACAACTACAACATCCCTGAATTTAGCATCCATCATAATTCTTGGAGCCTCTATATCATCTTTTACAGTCACAGGACCAGTTGATTCAGATGGCTGACTGAAGAGTCCAGCAGCGTTCTTTGCAATCACACGGAATTCATATCGCTGGTCTTCGGTAAGCCCACCAACATCAAAGTAAGTTTCTTGCACATTAGTAAAATTACACTTTAGCCAACGACCATCTGGTATCTCTCTGCGTTCGATAATATATCCTGTTACTTTAGCTCCACCATCATATTCTGGTTTAGTCCATTTCAGTGAGACACAGGTTCTTGTAATATTAGTAACTTCTGGTTGACCTGGAGGATCACATGGATCTCTTGCAGCAACTGGTTCACACGATTTACTGCATTTGCCTATTCCAGCAATGTTTTCAGCATATACACGATATTCGTACAGCAGTCCTTCATCAAGACCTGTAACTTTCATTTGTGTATCAGGTATAAGGCTCTTGTTGACTTTTGTCCAAAGAATGCTGCTTCTTTCTTTACGCTCCAAATGATATCCTAGTACTCTGCTACCTCCATCATTAACTGGTACCTGCCAAGTTACAATCATGAAAGCTTTAGTTGCATGTACCACATGAGGAGTTCCAGGTGGTCCTGGAGGCTTAAATGGATATTCTGCCAGAACAGAAGGAGAATTAGTGTAAGTGCTTTTCCCATAGCGGTTTTCTGCACAAATACGGAACTGATATTCAGAGCCGGTGGTGAGTCGAGATACTTTAATTGATGTTCTTGCAACTGCTGCGGATACCACATCCCATGTTGTTGTGGTAGTTTCTCGCTTCTCCACAATGTAATTGCTAATATGGCACCCACCATCATATACTGGAGGTTTCCAAGACAGAGTGATACTATCAGCACTAACTTCATCAATATGCACATCAGTTGGTGGACCTGGTCTGTCAAGGACAACTACATTTAAAGAAGCTGTTGTTGATCCGGCAGTATTTGAAAGATGTAATTCATAATGTCCCAAATCTTCATTTGAAGCTTCCTTGATGGACAGAGTAGTTGAAGTCTTTGATGTCTGAACATTTACCCTGGTTGTCTCTTTCAAGGGATTCCCATCCTTCTTCCAGCTAACGGTTGGAAGAGGTCGTCCTCTGAATGGCACATCAATCTTAAGATCATCTCCAGCTTTCACAGTGAATGTGTTGAAAAGGAGCTCAGCAGATGGCAGGATTTCAATGTCTTTTGCAATGACTGGGACACCAAGTTCTCTTGGATCACTTTTTCCTTTTTCATTAACAGCAATCACTCTGAGACTGTACTCTTCTCCCATACTTAAGCCTGTTATTGTTGCTTCTAATGTTTTCACCTGTGCACATGCACTCCATTTCATACTTCCTTTAGTTTGCATTTCTACTGTATAACCAGTAATTTTACTGCCACCATCGCTCTCTGGCTTTTCCCATTTAACTGAAGCAGAGTTGCGAGTCACATCAACAAGAATGACCTTTGCAGGTGGAGAAGGTGGTTCAGAAGCCTTAATTGGGTCAGGTGTTTCTGCTGGTAGGCCAACTCCATATTCATTTACAGCTAGAACACGGAAGTAATAACTACATCCTTCTTGTAGTTGAGTAACTTTGAAGGAATTCTTAGTGCAGTTGCTTGTAACTGTGGCATATGCCTTTCTTGTGGATTCTCGCTTTTCTACTACATAGTTGGTAATTTTAGCTCCACCATCAATAAGTGGTGCTTCCCAGGCTATTGTTACAAAATCTTTCTTCACTTCTCTGATTGTCAGGTTTATAGGTGCACTAGGTGTATCAAGCACTCTGACATTAACAAAAGCCGATTTTTTGCCACTGTTGTTCTCTAAAGTAAGATTGTATCTACCACTGTCAAACCTATTCACATTGTCAATTACCAGCATTGTATAGGAACCGGTGACTTCAATCTGAGCTCGCTCACTAATTGTTCCTTCTGCTTTCTCCCATTTAACTTCAGGTTCTGGTCTTCCTTTGATGGTGACAAACAGGCGTAATGTACCACTAGCACGTACAGTGACTACTTTCCTGAGGTCTGCATCAAGTTCAATTTCAGGAGGTTCAATCTTGTCAGCTGCTATGACTGTACCAGGTATAGTAGCAGGTTCTCCTACTCCTTCTGAATTGATGGCACAAATGCGGAAGTTATACTCCTGGTTCTCTTTAAGTTTTGTTACGGTGAACTGTTTTGCCTGTAGGCCTGTTGGTGGGGTGCAGGTAGTCCATTCATCATCAGCAGCTTCTTTTACTTCTACTACATATCCCTTAACTGGAGCACCACCATCATAAATGGGCTTACTCCAGGCAAGGGAAACTGATGACCTGGAAGTGTCTGTAACCTTTGGATTACTTGGTGGACCTGGTGGATATAATACATCACAAGCACGATAGAAAATGGATGGTTCACTGGGTTCCCCTACCCCTGCAGCATTTTCAGCAGAAACTCTAAATTCATAGAAATGTCCATCGGTAAGACCTGTTACTCTGAATCGCAAGTCTGTCAGTCTTTTCTTATTGCATTTGGTCCACCGGATACCATCTTTGTCTCGTTTTTCCAGTATGTAACCTTCAATTTCAGCTCCCCCATTGTCTTCTGGGCGACCCCATGTTACCACCATAGAATCTTTTGTGATTGCTGAAACTTCAGGTGTTGAAGGAGGACCAGGGGGTTTGTATGGATTACGAGCCACAATTGGCTCGGATTCCAAGGGTTCTCCAGTTCCATATTTGTTCACAGCCATTACCCGGAAAATGTACTCATTGCCAGCAAGGAGTCTGGTTACTTTGTGGTTAAGAGCCTGCACTTCTGATGCTACTTGTGTCCATGAAAGCCTACTTGTCTCTCTCTTCTCAATGATATAATGTGAGATACTAGAGCCACCATCATGTAAAGGCGGAGCCCATGCCAAGTAGCATTTTTCTGCAGTGACACCTGTAACCATCAAAGGTCCTTCTGGAGGTCCTGGCCTGTCAAGGACTTTTACAGTGATTGGTATAGATTTTGTGCCACCAACATTTCTGAGGTTAAGAGTATAGTGACCTCCATCTACTCTTATACAGTCTTTGACAGTAAGAGTTGTTTTCTGAATGGTAGATTTAATTTCCATTCTTGCAGTTGCTTCTTCCAGGTCTTTGCCATCTTTTGACCATGTAATGTCAGGAATAGGTTTGCCGTGGATGTCAGCTTCAAGAACAAAAGTTTCTCCAGCATGAACAACAATGACATCTTTGTATTTAGGATCCAATGAAGCTCCTGGTGCTTCAATTTCATCTCTGGCAGTAATGGGCCCGGTACTTTCAGATGGTTCACTGAAGCAACCTGCTGCATTTCTTGCAATTACTCTGAATTCATATCGTTGGTCTTCAACAAGACCACTTACTGTGAATTCTGTTTCCAACACATTTGTAAAGCTGGCTTTCATCCAGCGACCATCTGGTAGTTCTTTCTTTTCTACAATATATCCAGTTATTTTGCTTCCACCATCATATTCTGGTTTTTTCCACTTCAGTGTGATATTATTTCTTGTAACAACAATGGCCTCTGGGCGGCCAGGTGGGTCACAGGGATCTCGGGCAACATACAGTTCTGATACTTTGCTGACTTTGCCAACACCAACAATGTTTTCAGCAGAAACTCTGAATTCATATTCAAGACCTTCTTCAAGGCCATCTGTTTTGTATTTGGTGTCTGCAATGAGTGACTTGTTCTGTTTTGTCCAAAGAATGCTGTTCTTATCTTTACGTTCAAGATGGTAGCCAAGAACTTTGCTTCCTCCATCATTAACTGGTTCATGCCATTCTACAATCATATGGTCCTTAGAAGCTGCTGTTACAAATGGGGTTCCGGGTGGTCCAGGCACCTTATAGGGGTATTGCACAACAACTGGTTTAGAATCCAAGGGAGAGCTCTTCCCATACCTATTTTCAGCAGAAATCCTGAACTGGTATTCAGAACCTGTTTTAAGCTTTGTTGCCTTGATAGTTGTTCTTGCAACAGTTGCTGACACAATGCTCCATGTGGTAGTGCTTGTGTCACGCTTTTCTACTATATAGTTGCTTATCTGACAGCCACCAGTATAATCAGGTGGATCCCATGACAAAACAACGAAGTCTGCGCTAACCTCGTCAAAGCGGACGGGTCCTCGTGGTGGGCCAGGCTTTTCCAGTACAATTATGCTCAGGTGCTCTGTTGCCGTACCTGCTGTGTTTGTTGCTGTTACTGTATATTTACCAAAGTCTTCCTTGTTGCTTTCTTTAATATGTAAGATAGTTGATGTCGATGAATCCTGAATATGTAATCTGGTTGTCTGTTTTAGTGGCTGCTCATCTTTTGTCCAAGTAATAGTAGGTTTGGGTCTACCAATAAAGGGTACTTCTACCTTCAGGTCTTCTCCAGCCTGTACACTGTAGGTATTGAACATCAGTTTGAAACTTGGCTCAATTGTCAAGTCTTTAGCTATCACAGGAATTCCAAGTGCTCTGGGATCACTTTTGCCTTTTTCATTGTAGGCAATCACATGAAATTGATATTCCTGTCCTGGACTCAAACCAGACACAACTGCACTGCATGTTTTGGTCTCACTAACAACACTCCATTTTTCAGTTCCTTTAGGCAGCATTTCAACAATGTATCCCAAAATTCGGCTGCCTCCATCATGTTCAGGTTTTTCCCATGTAAATGATGCACTTCTCTGAGTCACATCGGTGAGTGTCACTTTCCCAGGAGGCAGAGGTGGCTCTGAGGCTTTGACAGCATCTGTGGTTTCAGCTGGGACACCAATTCCAAATTCATTTTCAGCCATAACTCTGAAGTAATAAATTGCGCCTTCTGTAAGATTTTCAACTTTAAAACTCGTCTTGCCACACTTAGCACTTACATTTGCAAATGCCTTCCTGGTTGACTCACGCTTGTCTATTACATAGTTCTTTACCTTTGCACCACCATCAATAATGGGTGGTTCCCAAGATAACACAGCAGAATCCTTCTTTATATCCTTTACCACTAAGTTTTGTGGTGGTCCTGGTGTGTCCAAGACTTTTACTGTAACAAATGCAGATTTAGAACCACTGCTGTTCTCCAACTTAAGAATGTACTTTCCAGCATCATTTCTATCACAGTTGTCAATTGAAAGTTGTGTGTAGTTTATGCCTTTATCAATCTGAACTTTTTCTGTGAATTCACCTTCTTCTCGAGACCACGTGATGTCAGGTGTTGGTCGTCCCCTGAATGGTATGTGTATTCTAGCAGACCCGCCAGCTCTAACAACTATCCCTTTCCTTAGCTCTGAATCAATATCAAGTTCTGGAGCTTCAAGTTTGTCTTCTGGTTTAATAGTACCAGGGACTGATGCAGCTTCTCCTACACCAACCTTGTTGAGGGCACATACTCGTAGCTTATATTCTTGATGTTCAG
This sequence comes from Eurypyga helias, assembly GCF_000690775.1. NCBI lineage: Eukaryota > Metazoa > Chordata > Aves > Eurypygiformes > Eurypygidae > Eurypyga > Eurypyga helias. The sequence goes on from NW_010262871.1 coordinate 50,328, forward strand.
TAAGCTTTTTGATTTCAAATCGAGTGGCACGTATACCTGTCTGTGGAGTGACAAGTGACCATTCATCTTCATCTGCTTTACAGATTTCTACAAGGTATCCCTGGATTTCACAACCACCATCATAAATAGGTTTACTCCAGCCAACTGTAACTGAACTTTTAGTGGTATCCACCACATGAGCATTTGTAGGTGGGCCAGGCTTGAACATGGGGTCACAAGCTTTAAAGTAAGGAGAAACTTGGCTTGGTTCACCCACTCCAGCAGCATTTTCAGCAGAAACTCTGAATTCATATTCATGATCCTCTGTTAATCCTGTAACTCTTAATCGCAAATCTGTAATTCGCCGTTTATTGCATTTTAGCCATCTGATACCCGCTCGGTCTCTCTTTTCTACAATGTAACCTATGATTTCACTACCTCCATCACTATCTGGCCTGCTCCAGCAGACAGTCATAGAATCCTTAGTAATGTTGGTAATTTCCAAAGCCTTTGGTGGTCCAGGAACCACAAATGGATTTTTCATCATTACCGGCACAGATTCCAATGGCTCACCAACCCCGTATTTGTTAACTGCCATAATACGGAAAACATATTCATTTCCTTCCAGGAGTTTTGTTACTTTCAGCATTGTAGGTAAAACCTCTGAAGCAACAACAGTCCACGCTAGGCGACTAGTTTCTCTCTTCTCTACAATGTAATGAGAAATATCACTGCCACCATCATGAAGAGGAGGAGCCCATGCCAATGAACATTTTTCAGCTGTAACTCCTGTCACTTGGACTGGGCCCTCTGGAGGTCCTGGTCTGTCCAAGACTTTAATGTTTACTGGTACTGTCTTTGTTCCTGCAACATTAGAGGCTTCTAAAATGTACTGTCCACCATCAACTCTAATAGCATCTTTTACAATTATTAATGCACTGAAATCTGTGTTCTTTATTTCACATCTAGCAGTTTCCTCAAGCTCTTTATCTCCTTTGTACCACTTAATGGTTGGTAGTGGCTTCCCGTGAACATCAGCCTCAAGTCTGAATGTTTCACCAGCATTTACAACGATTGTGTCTTTGTACTTTGGATCCATTGAAATTCGTGGAAGTTCAACTTCATCCCTTGCTGTTATTGGTCCTGTACTGTCAGAAGGTTTGCTTATTGCACCTGCAGCGTTCTTTGCAATGACTCTAAATTCGTATCTTTGGTCTTCAGTAAGTCCTGTTACAGTGAACTGAGTTTCAATGATATTTGTGAAGCTAGCTTTCATCCAGCGACCATCTGGTAAGTCACGTTTCTCTACAATATAACCAGTAATCTTACTTCCACCATCATATTCTGGTTTGGTCCACTGTAGGGTAATAGAGCTTCTTTTTATTATTATAGCTTCTGGACAACCTGGAGGATCACATGGGTCACGAGCTACGTAGCACTCAGAAACTTTACTTGTTTTGCCCACACCAACAATGTTTTCTGCAGAAACACGAAACTCATACTCAATTCCTTCTTCAAGGTTAGTTGTCTTAAAACTTGTGTCCTGAATAATCGTTTTGTTTACTTTAGCCCATAAAATGCTGTTTTTCTCCTTTCTCTCAAGATGGTAGCCTAACACTCTACTGCCACCATCATTTATTGGTTCATGCCACTGTACAACCATGGAGTCTTTTGTAATTGTTGTCACAAATGGTGTGCCAGGAGGTCCTGGTTCCTTGTAGGGGTACTGTGCTACAACTGGTGCAGATTCCAATGCAAAGCTCTGCCCGTACCTGTTCTCAGCAAATATTCTGAACTGGTATTCTGAACCAGTTTTCAATTTAGTCACCTTCAGTGTAGTTCTTGCAACAGTAGCTGAAACTGTTTCCCATATCGTGGTTGTTGTGTCCCTCTTGTGAACAACGTAGTTGGTGATTTGGCAGCCACCTGTGTATGCTGGGGGATTCCATGATAGGGTGATACTTTCTGCGCTTATTTCATCAAACTTCACAGGTCCTGCCGGAGGGTCAGGTTTGTCCAGAGTTATAATTTCAACAGAGGCGGACTTTTGCCCAACAACATTAGCCACAGTGATTTCATAAGTGCCACTGTCCTCTTTGCTAGTTTCTTTAATATTCAATATAGTGAGATCAGTCAAATCGCTAACATTGACTCTTGTCGTCTGCCTTAATGGCTGTCCATCTTTTACCCAGGTAACAGTTGGTTTAGGTCGACCTGCAATTGGTACTTCTACTTTCAGATCTTGTCCCACTTGGATACTGTAACTGTGAAAAGCAGGTCTCACATCAGGTTCAATCACCAGGTCTTTGGCAACTATTGGAACTGCAAGTGCTCTGGGATCACTCTTACCCTTTTCATTTACAGCCATTACTCTAAAAAGATATTCTTCCCCTTGAGTTAGGCTAGTAATAACTGCTTCAAGTGTTTTTACACGAGCACACTCTGACCACTTCTCACTACCCTTTGCTTGCATTTCAACAATGTATTGTAAAATTTTGCTACCACCATCATGTTCAGGTTTTGCCCAGCTTAGAGAGACGCTGTTTCTTGTGACATCATCCACTGTTATTTTCCCAGGAGGCTGCGGAACTTCAGCAACTTTAATTGGGTCGCTAGTTTCCGCAGGGAGGCCAATTCCATATTCATTCTCAGCAGAGATTCTAAAGAAGTAATAGCAGCCCTCCTGAAGTTGATCTACTTTCCATGAAGTCTTGTGGCAGTTTGTTACAACAGCTGCATATGCCTTTCTTGTTGCTTCACGCTTTTCAACGATGTAATTCTTTATTTTTGCTCCACCGTCCAAGAGAGGAGGCTCCCATGAAAGTGAAACGGAGTCTTTAGTGATCTCTCTGATTTTCAAATTAACAGGTGCACTTGGGGTATCCAGTACTCTCACACTGACAAAGGCAGACTTTGTTCCACTGCTGTTTTCCAAAGTCAGAGTATACTTTCCAGTATCAAATCTGTTAACATTGTCTAGAACAAGGGAAGTAAAACTGCTAGTGGTATCAATAATAGCTGCCTCTCTGATCTCACCATCCATTTTACCCCATTTTACTTCAGGTGTTGGACGACCTCTGATGGGAACAAACAATCTTAAGGAACCTCCTGCCCTCACATTTACAATCTTCCTTAGTTCCATGTCAAGGTCAAGGTCTGGTGCTTCCATCTTTTCTTCTACAATAACAGAACCAGGAACATCTGCATGCTCTCCAACTCCTGCTTTATTAACTGCACATATGCGGAATTTGTATTCATGTTTTTCCACTAGTTTTTCCACTTCCATGTGAGTATTCTTAATTCCAGTTGGAGGGGTACAAATTGCCCATTCACCATCACTTACATCACATTTTTCCACAATGTATCCCTGAATTTCAGAGCCACCATCGTAGATCGGTTTACCCCATGAAAGGAAAACTGATGATCTTGTAACATCCACAACTTTAGGATTGTTGGGTGGACCTGGCTTGTAAATAGGATCACACGCTTTGTAGTAAGTGGAAGGTGGGCTTGGTTCACTAAGACCAGCAGCATTTTCAGCTGAAACTCTGTATTCGTAATCATGGTTTTCTATAAGCCCTGTCACTCTGTATCTCAGTTCGCTTATCAGGCGTTTGTTACATCTTGTCCAGCGAATACCTTCCTTATCTCGTTTTTCTAGGACGTAGCCTAGAATTTCACTACCACCATCGGAGGCTGGCCTTTCCCATACAACTATCATAGAATCCTTGGTAATGGCTGTGACTTCTGGTGCCTTTGGTGGAAGCGGCACTACAAATGGGTTCTTTGCGAGTACTGGTTCCGACTCAAGAGGTTCACCAACACCATATTTATTTACTGCCATGATGCGGAAAACATATTCATTTCCTTCTAAAAGTTTTGTAACCTTGCAATTTAGGGTTTGCACATTTGAATCAACGACTGTCCACACCAAGCGACTGGTTTCCCTTTTTTCTACAACGTAGTGTGAAATATCACTACCACCATCTTGTAGTGGAGGTTTCCATGACAGCATGCATTTTTCAGCAGTAACGCCTGTAATCTCAACAGGTCCTTCTGGTGGTCCAGGTCTATCAAGAACTTTGACGTTAACAGGAACTTTCTTTTCACCTGCAACATTCCTTGCCAGTAGCACATACTGACCACTGTCAACTCTAATGGCTTCCTTCACAGTAAGGCAGGTTGCTAAATCGGTACTTTTTATTTCCATACGAGCGGTGTTTGTCAGCTCACGATCACCTTTTAGCCACTGAATGGAAGGTATTGGTTTACCATGAACGTCAGCCTCAAGCTTGAATGTCTCACCAGCATGCACTACAATAGTGTCTTTGTATTTTGGATCCATACTTATATGAGGTGGTTCTACTTCATCTCTTGCTGTAATTGCCCCTGAGCTCTCAGATGGTTCACTGAAAACACCTGCAGCATTTCGTGCTATGACACGGAACTCATACCTCTGGTTTTCAACTAGACCAGTTACTTCAAATTGGGTATCAATGACATTTGTAAAGCTTGCTTTCATCCAACGACCATCAGGTAGCTCCTTCTTTTCAACGACATAGCCTGTGATCTTACTTCCACCATCATATGCAGGTTTCTTCCACTGAAGTGTCACTGAGCTTCTTGTGACAATTATAGGTTCTGGACGACCTGGAGGGTCACATGGGTCACGTGCAGTATAGCATTCAGATGCTCTACTTGCCTTTCCAATGCCCACTATGTTTTCTGCATAAACTCTGAACTCATATTCAAGACCTTCTTCAAGGCCAGTTGTCTTAAATTTGGTATCTGGAATAGGTGTTTTATTCAGTTTAGCCCACAGAATGCTGTTTCTTTCTTTGCCCTCCAAGTGATACCCAATGATCTTGCTACCACCGTCATTGACTGGTTCATTCCATTGTACCACCATGCTGTCTTTTGAGGTATTTGTTACAAAAGGTGTTCCAGGTGGACCGGGAACTTTAAATGGGTATTGGGCTATGATTGGCTCTGAAGTGAGATAGGTACTCTTCCCATATCTGTTCTCAGCTGCAATTCTGAACTGATATTCACAGCCAGTCTTTAATCGACATGCTTTTATAGTTGTTCTCGCAACGGTAGCTGACACAATCTGCCAAGTGGTGGTGGAAGTGTCTCTTTTTTCTACAATGTAATTATTGATAGAGCTACCACCATCATACTTGGGTGGTTCCCAGGAAATGGTAATACTATCTGCTGTTACTTCATCTACTTTTACTGGTCCAGTTGGAGGTCCTGGTTTGTCAAGGACAACAATATTTAGGGTCTCAGTTGCTTCACCTGCAGAGTTTGTAAGTTTAACTAAATATGCCCCCACATCTTCTTTGCATGCTTCTTTTATTGTTAACACAGTGTTATTTTCTGAACTTTCTGCATTTACTCTTGTAGTCTGCTTCAGTGCCACATTATCTTTATGCCAAAGCACTGCTGGTTTGGGTCGACCAACAAAAGGAACATCAACCTTTAAGTCCTCTCCTGCTAGAACACTGAAAGTGGTAAACAGTAGTTTGAAAGCTGGTGGAATCACAAGATCTTTTGCAATGACTGGTATACCAAGCTGGCGGGGATCACTGATACCTTTCTCATTCTGAGCAGAAACACGGAAGGTGTATTCTTCACCTTGGATCAGTCCTGTAATAGTGGCTTCAGTAACTTTGACTGTAGCACAGGTTGACCACTTTTCACTGCCTTTGCTTTGCATTTCCACAATATAGCCCAGAATTCTGCTACCACCATCATGTTCCGGTTTTTCCCAAGATAAGGTTACACTGTTTCTTGTCACATCCAGCAAAGTTATTTTCCCTGGTGGAAGTGGTCTTTCTGATACTTTTACAGATTCTGAAGTTTCAACTGGAAGGCCTATTCCATACTCATTTTCAGCTAGGACTCTGAAGTAGTAGTTGCAACCTTCTTGCAATGAATCAACTTTCCAGCTGGTTTTGTGGCAATTGGCATTAACTGTTGAATATGCTTTTCTTGTTGATTCACGCTTTTCAACAATGTAATTGTTTATCTTAGAGCCACCATCTATGAGAGGAGGCTCCCATGTGAGTGTAACTGATGATTTTGTAACTTCTTTTACCTTCAAATCTTGAGGTGCCCCTGGGGTATCAAGAACTCTGACATTCACAAATGCTGACTTACTACCTGAGCTGTTTTCGACTGTCAGCATGTATTTGCCACTATCAAATCTGTTTACGTTTTCAACAATAAGTAGAGTATAAGAGCTTGTTGATTCAATGCTCGCTCTGTCCAAAGATTCTCCATGTTCTCTTGTCCATTTTACTTCAGGTACTGGTCTTCCTTTAATTGGAACAAAGAGCCTTAGAGTACAGCAGGCTCTAATAGTGACAACTTTACGTAGTTCTGCATCAAGTTCAATCTCTGGAGGTAGCATCCTTTCTTCAGCTTTTGGAGTCCCAGGAACAAGAGCAGGTTCTCCAAGACCCTCAGAGTTCATTGCATATATCCGTATTTTATACTCTTGATTTTCTTTCAGGTCAGTGATGGTAAAAGAAGTGGCCTTTAGACCTACTGGTGGAGTTACAATCTTCCACTCGTCTTCTTCGGGTAGTGCAATCTCAACCATGTAACCTGTGATCTCTGAACCACCATCATATATTGGTTTGTTCCATGCTATTGTAATTGAGGACTTGCTGCTATCCAAAACACGAGGATTACCTGGGGGACCAGGCTTAAATACAGTGTCACAAGCTTTATAGAATGGACTGGTTGGGCTTGGTTCACTGACTCCAGCAGCATTTTCAGCCATGACCCTGTATTCATATTCGTGGCCTTCTGTCAGTCCAGACACTTTATAACGTAAGTCGGTAACAACCCGTTTGTTACATTTCACCCACCGTAGACCAGCCCTGTCTCGACGTTCCACAATATAGTTAGTTATTGGGCTCCCACCATCAGAATCAGGATGGCCCCAACAGACAACCATAGAATCTTTTGTAATTGCTGTAACTTCAGGTGTTTTAGGTGGATCAGGTGGCACATACGGATTTACTGCAAGAACAGGCTCTGATTCCAGAGGCTCACCAACTCCATATTTGTTAACAGCCATGACACGGAACACGTACTCATTACCCTTCAACAGCTTAGTAACCTTCAGTTTAGTTAATGGAACTTCTGTGGCTACAGCTGTCCATGCCAGTCTACTGGTTTCACGTTTTTCCACCACATAATGGTCAATCTTTGCTCCTCCATCATCCAGTGGAGGTAGCCATGACAGCACACATTTTTCTGCAGTGACTTCAGACACAGCCAAAGGCCCTTCTGGGGGACCAGGTCTATCAAGAACTTTAACATTGAAGATGTGCTTGGCAAAGCCACCAGGATTTGTTGCAGTAAGTGTATAGGCACCGCCATCTCTTCTTGAAGAATCCTTATTGATAAGAACAGTAGAGAAATCTGCTATTTTTATTTCTAATTTTGCTGTGTCTTCAAGTTCTTTTTCTCCTTTTGTCCATGTCATAGTTGGTGGAGGGCGACCAGAAACATCAGCCTCAAGTCTGAAAACTTCACCTGCTTTCAGCACTAAGGTGTCTTTGTATTTAGCATCCACTCTTATCTTTGGTGCTTCAATGTCATCTCTACAAGTTATTGCATCTGATGGCTCAGAGGGCTGACTAACAGCCCCACCAGCATTCCTAGCAATCACACGGAATTCATAGGCAGCGTCTTCTGTCAAGCCACTTACAGTGAACTCAGTCTCTAGTATATTGCTGAAATTAGCCTTCAGCCAACGGCCATTAGGAAGGTCTCTTTTTTCAACGGTGTAGCCAGTTATCTTAAAGCCTCCATTATATTCTGGTTTAGTCCATTTCAGTGTAACTGCATGTCTTGTAATGTTCAGAGGTATAGGCTTGCCAGGTGGATCTATTGGGTCTAGGGCAAACACAGGCTCAGATGGCTTGCTTGGCTTACTCTTCCCAGCCAGATTTTCTGCTATAACACGGAATTCATATGCAATGCCATCGGTAAGTCCAGTCGATTTAAAAATATTGCCCGATACCAACATTTTACTTACAGTCTGCCAAAGAATGCTATTTCGTTCTTTTCTTTCAATATGATATCCCAGAATTGGGCTTCCACCATCAGTAACTGGCTCATTCCAGCTAATGGTCATGGTTTCCTTGGTGACTGCAATCACCTGAGGAGTGCCAGGAGGTCCAGGTACCTTAAATGGGTAGTTGGCAACTATAGACTCTGATGTAATGGCTGGACCAATTCCATATCTGTTTTGAGCTTTAACACGGAATTGATACTCAACTCCAGTAGTGAGACGACTGGCTTTAAATGTGGTACGTATCACTGTGGTTGCCAATTCAGTCCATGTGGTACTGTCAGTTTGACGCATTTCTACAATGTAGTTACTTATTGGTACACCACCATCATTCAAAGGAGGTTCCCATGAGAATGACAGAAAGTCAGATGAAATTTCATCAAATTTGATTGGTCCGGTAGGAGGTCCAGGTATATCATGAACATGAACTGTGATTACTTCACTAACTTCTCCAACAATATTTTTAGCTGACAGTGGGTATTGACCACTATCACTTCGTTTACATTCACTGATGGTTAGTATGGTTGCAGTTGCAGTATTTTCATAATTTACCCTTTGTGTTTGCTTAAGTATCTGGTCTTCTTTCTTCCAAGTGACAGTAGGCCTTGGACGACCAAGTACAGGGATTTCAATCTTGATATTGTCACCAGCTTTGGCAATGACTGTTTTTTGGTAGATACCACGGAGGTCAAACTCTGGTAACATCGTTTGTTCCTTGATAATAACTGGCCTGCTCTCTCTTGGGGCACTTCTTCCAGCACTGTTAACTGCCATAACCTGGAAAGTGTACTCTTCATTTTCAGTTAGATTCTTAACTACACAGTCCAGTGTTTTTACAGTGGTGATGTGTGCCCACTGGTTGGTTCCTTTTCTCTGTGCTTCAATCACATACCCAGTGATCTTGCTGCCACCATCATGTTCTGGCTTTGGCCAAGCCAGGCTAACTGAGTTGCGTGTTACATCCATAATATTAAGGCTCTCAGGTGGGGATGGTGCCTCAGAAGCTCTTACTGGTTCTGCAGTTTCAGCTGGTTCACCAATGCCATACTCATTTTCAGCCAGCACCCTGAAGTAGTATTCACACCCCTCAGCCAAATTAGGAATCCTGAAGGAACACTTCTGGCAGTTGGTTGTGACTGTTGAATATGCTTTTCGAGTCGATTCACGTTTTTCAACAATGTAGTTTGTTATACGTGAACCACCATCTATCAGAGGCATATCCCATTGGAGGGTGATGCTGTCTTTGGTTATTTCTCTAGGCTTAAGGTTTATTGGTGGACCTGGTGTATCCAAGACTTTTACATTTACAAATCCAGTCTTCTTACCAGCAGCATTTTCAAGAGTCATTACATATTTTCCTGCATCGTATCTGGTGCACTCTGTGACAATCAAGAGTGTAAAAGAGTCTGTGTTTTCAATACTGGCACGTCCTTTGAGTGAAACACCATCTTTTGACCATGTAACTTCTGGAGTTGGACGTCCTTTAATTGGCACAAAAATCCGAATAGTTAATCCAGCTCTAACAACAAGTGTTCTTCTTAGGTCAGCATCTAGTTCAAAGTCAGGAATCTCTTCCCGATCTTTGATTTCCACACTTGGAATTATTGCTGGTTCACCGACACCTGCAGCATTCATGGCAGAGATTCTGAAATTGTATTTGGCTCCTGTCTGCAGATGAGCAACAACAAACTGAGTGATTCTTAAAGCAGTCCCTGTTGTGTCTTTTACCCATTCTTCTTCTCCTTCCTTTTGATGCTCTACTATGTATCCAATGATGTCAAGACCACCATCGTAGTGAGGCTTGCTCCAAGCTAAAGATGCGCTTGTCTTTGTAGTATCAGTCACTCTTGGATTTGCAGGTGGACCTGGTGGGTCTGAAAAGTGAGGAAGAGATAAAACATTACATTACAGAGGAAGTCACTCTTACACTGTCTGAATGTGCTCCCTGCCCATCCTACCCACTCCTAAAAATGAAAGGATACTAACATGCAACATCCTTGCATAAGACTGAGTTTGAAACATCACTTGGTGGTCCAACTCCTGCTCTGTTTTCTGCACTGACACGGAATTCATATTCATTTCCTTCCAGGAGACCAGTTACTTTGCATCTAAGATCTGAAACTGGTTTCTTTGTTGCTCTGACCCATCTTAAACCTTTCTTTTCTCTTCGCTCCACATAGTAACCTGTAATTTCACTTCCACCATCATCTGTTGGCCTTTTCCAGGTAACTGTGACAGTATTTTTAGTCACATTTGTTACTTCTGGTTTTCCAGGAGGGCCTGGGGGACCTGATAAGGAACAAAAAGTATGGTTACAACAGAAATCAAGTCTTCAGAGATTAATGAAAGCATACTGGAACTTAGCTTGTCCTACGTACCAAATCTATCCACCATTTTAACTGGTTCTGATTGTACTGGTTCACCCTTGCCATACTGATTTACTGCTGAGACACGGAAAACATATTCATTTCCTTGAATGAGCTTGCTAACAACATGCCTACAGCTTTCAATATTTTCAGCAACCAATGTCCAGAGCAGTCGGCTAGTTTCCCTCTTTTCAAGAACATATGATTTGACTGGTGATCCACCATCTTCTGCAGGAGGTAACCATGTAAGGGTTGCTTTTTCTGCTGAAACATTGCTGATCTCAATGGGCCCTGGAGGTCCTGGAACATCTAAAACTTTCACATGTACACTCTCTTGCTTAGTGCCAAAAGGATTGGTTGCAGTGATCGTGTATTCTCCAGAATCTTTTCTGGATGCATATTTGACTGTTAGAGTAGAAGAAGTTGGTGTGGTCTCAATGTGCACAAGTTCTGAAGGTCTAAAATCTTTTCCAGCTTTTGACCATGCTGAAGTTGGAGGTGGTTTGCCACGGATACTAATAGCAGACACTGTAATGGTGTCTCCTGCTTTTACTGTTAAACCTTCCTTCAAAGTAGGATCGATAACAATGCTTGGTGCCTCTGTCAAAACAAACAAACAAACAACCCGTTCATTATGAAAAGAACATGTGAGCGATGGGGGGATGAAGGGGAGGTGGGGG
>NW_010262872.1:0-2742 GCF_000690775.1 Eurypyga helias
TTCTGTGATTCCATGAAAACACAATTCTACCAGGTAGATTTTCATCTGTTAAACGTGAGCGGACTGGGAAACCCCTCGCATTGTCCTTGTGTTAGACAACACCTCCCTGCTGGTGAGCCCAACAGTAAGCACAAGTCCTCTCCCCAGTGTTTGAAGCAGGTAATGGACAAGACCTGATTTGGAGCCTTGATCACCTTGATCTGGAGTCTAAGGCATTGCTACTGAGAGAAGAAAAAGTAACATGAAAGAAGGTGTGCTCTGAGGGGGGCCACGGGGTGAACGGCCGTATGTGCGCCACGTATGTATGCAACATTAATGAGCAACTGCGAGAGCCGAAATAGGTATCTGCAACTCGAGGGGAAGGAAAAAAAATTGCTACGCGTGTTCCCTTTACCACCCCGAGCAACTCTCTGGCCTCATTTACCGAATCTCCCTGCGCAATGTAAATCCCAGCATCCTATTTCATACCTCGGGAAGGGGGAGTCAGGTGGGGGACGCAACGCCTGAGGAACAGCGGTGGCTACAACCCGCACAATTCATTTCTGCGCTTGTCTTTCCGCCTTGGACCACTGCAGTCTTTGCTTTTAAGGCTGCAGAGTAAGACATAGACGAGTAAATTGTGTTTCAAACAAGTTCCTCTTAGCTGGACACAGCCCAGGGACCTTGGCTCATCCGCAGTGGTCACATTTAAAATCAATTCTTTCTCCACCCGTGGCACACCAGGAGAGAGCGAAGCGTCAGGAGGGAGAGAGGGAAAGATTACAAATACGTGCCGGTGAGCACGATCCTTCAATTTCTAACAAAACACTAGCCACAGGTACTCCATCATGAGCAGCGGCGCTGCTGATTCAGTCGGCAGGATGCCGACACCGATACCGTCCAAGGAAGAACGATGCTCGTGATACCCCGACGAGGTAAACCCCCAAACTTAAACAAAATTCCTCGTAATAAATGGAGTCCAAGGAAAACAACTCACACGGATACGCAGACTATTTGTCCGTGTGCTCGAGGAACAAACGACACGCTGATCAGTCCACAGGATTAATGCAATTTGACTGTCAAAACTCATCAGTCAGGTTCGGGTGTCTGCAAGGCCTGCGGCGGATAAACAACAGCCACGGCGGAGAGAGACGTTCCGCGGCGGCGTACACACCTAGCAACCCCCCCACTCCAACAGCTCTGTCTCCCTGCTGCCACCTCTCCTCACTGAGAATGTGGCACGGAGACAGCGTCCCCTCAAAATAAACGTCACGAACCGTCTTTTCGGGAAGACGGCAGGAAACCAGAGTCTCTTGGCTGTGATCAGAGAGAGGAGCCCGTCAGAGGAAATCAAACTGCCATTTCATTTCCCTGCACATCCCCTCAAGGATGGAGAAGACCCCTGACAACGCGGTGCTGGAGGAAGCTGCTGGAGCTCAGTGCATCTGGTCTTCCAGTCTCGAAAGGACGTTTAAAAACCCGCAGCCATCACACCTGAACTTCGGAGAGGAATGGACAATCCATGCTGCTTGTGCCACCAACAAAAGGAACTTGCTTTCCACGGAGTTAATCCCCTGACATCTTTTCACGGGCGAAAGGATGGTAACGAGTTTAGGCCAGGCGCCTACGAGGTACACGCACCCACGCCAGCGCACGACACGGCTTTCATCCCGCGCTGCTGCGGCTCAGCAGGGCCGGCACCAGCGGCGGAAAGGACCGGCTCTGGGATCGCAAAGGAACGCTGGGCACATGCTGTCATCCACGTGCAGGGAAAAGGGTATTGGGAAAAGGGTATTGGGCGCAGGGAAGCGGAAGAAGAGGGAAGGCAGGAGGGAAGGCAGGCAGGAGGGAAGGCAGGCAGGAGGGAAGGCAGCCTACCGCTGCCAGCCACACAGAAGCCCTAATGGAAACCCTCTGAGGCTGGAGTCCGGAGCCACGCGCCAGCACTTCTGAGCAATTCTTCTGTCCATTGCATCCTCGCCCTCGAAGGAAAACTTTGTTTTCCACCAAGATGTACAAGGAACATTTTGAAGCAGCAACTTTCTCTTCTCCTAAGTTGTAATGACCAGCCCTGTGACCCCGAGTCAAGTACCCCTGAGTTCTGCCGCAATCAAGTAGCCCTTATTCCCTCTCCAGCACCTTCTCCGTGGCCGGTCGCCAAGTCAGCATGGCCAGAACGCAGCTCCGCTTCCCGTGGCAAAAAGCCCTTCAAACACCAGCAAGGGCGGCCAACCAGTACAATTCTAGAAAAATCTCACTTCCGAGGCTGTTCCGCTGCGCAGATCTGTCCTCTCCGACGCCTCGCTGTTAACGCCTGCCCTGTGCGAGGGGACACCGCGGAACCCGCTTTGGTGTCACCTGATGGCGCTAAAGGCCACGTCTCCCGTTTTGGGGGTGAAAAGAGGTGGGTGGGGGGAGTTAACATTCACAGACACTGCCCAAAATGCCGCTGTTGTGGATCCATAGAAATACAGATGTCTCCTATCCTTACTGAACTGTGTCACCAGGGACGAGGCTACTCCTCGGCGACGTACAACACCTCTACCTTCACCGCAGCGACGATTCTGCGCCCAGGCTCATCCTTTCCCCGAGGAGGGAATGGAAGAAGAGGGAGGTACCAGATTAAGGCTTCTCACTGGAGCCCAGACCAACCCCGCCACGTGTCCCCCGAACCATCAGACCGAGGGTGAAGAGCTGGGAGACGTCTTTGGACAACCAGTCAGGCAATCCAAGCGGATCCTCACCAGCTTGGCTACCGGGCTT
>NW_010262872.1:2864-3542 GCF_000690775.1 Eurypyga helias
AAGCACTCCTGCCCCTCGGCATCCTCCGTGCCAGCTATTTCGGCTTCCTGTCACACGCTCGACTCCATCTCTGGGATGGCAGGGCCTCTCTCCCCTCTTTCTCGGTCCCTGTTTTAGCAGGCGCACACACGTGCAAATGCTTTCAGCGCCTTCCAGCAGCGATGCGACGCGGCAGACGACTCCTTCCCCAGCTCCCACCGAGCCCCAGCTCCCGCTTCCCTGCTCGATCGCTCACCACGTTTCAAGGGAGAACGTGCAAGGTTGTGCTAAAAGTCACTTATTTTGGGGAGCACGTGCACGTCACGAAACGCACACCTCGAAAACATCCTGCCAATCCCAGCGAGTTGGGCGCAGCTATTAAATCCGTGGAGGAAACCCGACTGTTGTAGCCACCTTTACGGCCTAAAGAGCAAGAATAAAACATGCCGATGGCTGCGCAGCGACACCAGAGGCTGTAGGGACTTTAAACATTGGGGAATTTCTGCGTGATCAAAGGGCGCCAGGGAATTCTTCCCACTCCAAAACGGCACAGAGACAGACGACGGGTGCGAAATGCCGGTGACTGGGTACGGGTAGCCCAAAGGAAAGCAGCTCCTCTGCTGAAACACCCCCCACCCCGAATGATTCCAATTGCTGCCAGGAGCGCCCCACTTCCCATGCAGCCCCCCCTCGCCTTCC
>NW_010262872.1:3598-3907 GCF_000690775.1 Eurypyga helias
ATGATCCATCACCTCTGCTGGGATTAGATGTCACACTTGTCTTTCTATCACCCAGATATTGATAGATAAAATTCCGGGGCCATACATCGCCCGGCCCTTCAAAGGTTACCGGCGGCGGATGCTGAGGATCGATACCCATCCTATCTGTCACTGACCTGAGGGGGAGCACGGCAAACGAGGCTCCCGGGAGCCAGGCAGGGAGGAATTTAGCATGGCTCGCAGCGCCAGTACCGGCTGATGGGACAAAGCCCGTTGCTCTGCACGTCTCGGGGGTTTTTATTCCGTGTTTCTCACCACGTCTCGTGGCGG
>NW_010262872.1:4175-7112 GCF_000690775.1 Eurypyga helias
TGTTTTTATTCCGTGTTTCTCACCGCGTCTCGTGGCGGGAGGCGATTCGTAACACTCGCCAGAAACTCAAGTCTTTCACAATATGGTCATGTTTCAAGGTGATGGGTTTGGATCACTGGAAGGAAGAATCCTAGAAGTTGCGCTCACCCCAAGGGAGCTCCTGTTGTCTAAAAGCCCAATTTACACGTCTGGCTGCCGTGGTGAGGTTGGAAAACTGTTCGCCTGCTTTGCAACTAATTTCTTAACCCACCAGACAGTTCTTAAATAAAAGATGTTGCTACTGTAGCTTTTCATTTCATGCATCTACGCAGGGATGCTCAAACGCTGTACCCAACTTTCGGGAAGAATGGTTTTCCAGACAGAGAAGCAGTTGATCTCTTGCTTTTATTCTGGAAGTTGACAATCCAAGGCCAGACAATGAAAGGTCACTCATTACGAGGCTGTCTCGCTCTCCTAAGGTCAGAGGTTTACCCGAGCATCATCCACCACTCCTCAGCTGCTGGAGACAGGCAGGCTGGGGAAGAGGAGGCAGGACGAGGCAGCTGTCCCCTGAGATGCCCCTGGGCTCTGGAGGGGGCTCTCAGGGGACACCAAAAGGGAGCAGAAGCGCAGAAAAGGGCAAGGCTGCACACAGCCTTGGAAAGGATACCAGGCACGCACCACCTTTCCCTCCCATCCTCTTTACCTCCAGCTGCCACTGCAAGCCAGCATCCATCAAGGACGCCACGGACAAGCCAACGCTTCCGTCTCCCTGCCATTGCTCGGCAGCAGCATCCTCAGGGAGAAGAGGTTTGACAACATAAGCCAGTCCCGGCAGGCTGCTGCCTCCATCCAGTGTGTTTAAATAACACTCAATTAGGACCAACACTCATCTATTATTAATGTTGCCCTAATACAGCATTCCTAATCCGCATGCTATCTTCCAGCTATGTCGCCAGCAAGGACACAACACAGACTAGATCTGAGGAAGGAGACCTCGATTAATCCGGAGCTTAAAACCCTCTCCCTGTCCCGACCTGTCCCATCAGGAGCCGTACAGCAGGTTGCTGCGGGCCGGAGGAGGGAGCGTTGGTGAAACGCACCGTCTCGCGGCCCAGGAGAGCATTCAGGGCAGCACTGTTTGACATCCCTCGATGCCTGTGCCACGGGGGCTACGGCCACTGCAGCCCCTGCCGAAGCCCCGAGCAGGGAAGGGGAGAATTGAGGGGTTGGCAGGCTCATCACGGGGCTGGTGGCACTTGGGGCTGGTGGCACTCTGACCTGGCCAAGAGACTCCTCAGAGAAGACTCACCCATCTGCTCCCTCTCCACCAAACCTACGTGACCAGGGGCACAGCCCCCTACCCCACGCCAGTGCGGGTTAGTCAGAACAACGGGATTTTCCAGCAGCCAGGGAAACCCTGGCAAGTCAGATGATGGGTTTCGTTTTACTCTAATGAGCAGATGTGTCTTCTACCCATACCTGCAACCTATTTCTTGCAGATCTTCTAACACCCTTTTTCTCTCACCGTCAGTAGCGTCTGTCACAAGGTGAAGCTTAATAATCTCTTTGAAACCCAAGATTTCCATAAAGCACCCAAGATGCATTTTGATCAACATCAGCCCGATGTCTCTCCCAAAGAAAGGGACCTCCCTCAGCTGCCTGCACAGGCAAGTTTAAGGCCATTCTCAAATCCTGAGCTCCACCACCGCAGCAGACCAGCAGCAAATGACAAAACTCACAAAGAATGCGCAAACCTGTAGAAAATGTCCTGAAGCACAAGGGGATAATAGATAATAAATGGGAATACAACGTATTTCTGTCTGCCCACTCCTCATCCTGTTGGATGAGAGGGCACACGTACATGTCACGATCCCGGGATTCGGTGGCCTGTCACGCCCAAGGAGGCGCAGGGGGGGCTGCGGCTCTTGGACAGGTCCCAGCCTGCAAATCCCACCCGCCTCATCCTGTTGGATAAGAGGGCACACGTACATGTCATGATCCCGGGATTCAGTGGCCTGTCATGCCCGAGGAGGTGCAGGGGGGGCTGCTGCTCTCACAGCCAGGTCCCAGCCTGCAAATCCCACCCCCCACGCAGCTCCGGGGGGGACCACCCCCTTACCTGGCTGCAGAGCTTCATGCAGACCTGGAGGAAAGGCGTCCCTGCTCCCACGGGGAGATGGCCCAGACCCGGACCTTCCGGGGTTCTGTGCAACGCTCCGGACTCAGGCAGCCGAGGTTTAGGGGGCCAGATCCTCAGCAACAGGGTGCTCGAGCAGCGCTTTGGTTTGGTTGGTTTTTAAAAGATTACAGACAGAATCTTTTGTCAAGGGGAGAATGAGACAGCATCACCAAGAGTTGTGCACTCCCTCCCCCAGAACGGGTTGGGGGGGGGCATATCTCAGCAACAGCATCACAAACAAAGAGCAAAGTCCTTCCAATTTATACTTCCAAGGAAGGATAAAAAGGTCCGTTGCCACAAAAGGCACCAGCCTAGACCCCAGATCAGACACAATGATGAACGCTGGCCTAAAGGGCAACGTATTTCTAACTTAAAAGTCTCTGGCAACACCAACTGTCCTGATTCATCCCTGCGATAAAGGCAGCTCGGAGAGCTACTTAATCATGTTTATTATTTTACAGGAGAGGAAGACAAAACGTGGAATCAGCCCTCAATCCGCCACCCATCGGATTTACAAACATTAGTGAAAGACCAATGCTGACTGCTTCAAACATTAATCTGCTCGCTACACATCCTGCTCGTCCCCCCCTTCATCCCCCACCCGCCAGCTCTTCCAGCCCAGGGGAGATGAAACGCCTCTCCCCGGCCCCTTCATCCATGGGATTCGCTTTGACCGATCCACGAACAGAGGAGAAGGGGCAGATGCTCCTGCGCACATCAGGAAGGCTAAGGATGGAGCCAAGCATCGCCCACCGGTTATTTCTACAGAGGCAGCG
>NW_010262872.1:7122-7907 GCF_000690775.1 Eurypyga helias
CCGACAGAGGCGGCGTGCTTGCCCCGTGCCTGTCCTCCACGTCCTGCTTCCAGCGACAATCCCTGCCCGGCTGCCAGCAACAGGTCCCGGACCAGGCTGGAGCGAAGGGAAATAGAATAAAAATAACCTGGGAGTTTATAACCGGCATCAACCCAAGCCCCCTCACCGCCTCTGGAGCGCACGGCGGGGCACGACGTCTGCGCGCTGGGGGAGGGACCCCCGGCCAAGCCCCAAACGCTGGGGCAGGACGAGCGGCCTGCCACCAAAAACCAAAAACCAAAAAGCCTGAATAAGGGAGATTTCTGTGCCTGCTTTCCGGAGAAAGGGGCGGCTGAGCTACCGCCGAGGGACGTGGAGTGAAGCGAGGAAAACACAAGCAGCGCGCATCACCAGCCACTGCTGTGCCTGTGCTATTTTCCCAGCCCCTGTTTTCTCCCGAGCAGCATTCGAACATGCAAACCGAGCCCATCAGGAGCAATTTTCAATTTACTGCTCCTCCTTGATATTCACATGGTAAACACCAGCAGGTGCCAGCTCCATCAATAAGGAACGCAGGCACCCAGTTGACTGCAAGCTACGTTGAGCTCCCTGACTCCGCAGCTTTCGGCAGAAGAAAGGGAAAAACAAGAAAAACCCTCAGATTTGAAACCGAGGTTTCATCATTACCCATCATTAAAAAATTACGCTGTTGTACGATCTGGGAAGGCGCACGGGGCGCACACTGAATGCCTCTGCACGTAGGCGTTTCTGCCGTCGTGCGAGGGAGCGGTTCGAGCGGCGGAGGT
>NW_010262872.1:8106-10089 GCF_000690775.1 Eurypyga helias
GAGAAGGGAAGGGCCGCGGCAGTCGAGCAGCGCGCCGAACACTCGAGAGCTGGCTCGCTCTGCGACTGCACCTTTCTGACAGGTCTGAGCCCATTCCCGGCACAGGGTGGCTGCGATGCCGACCAGGAGCAGCAGCCAGTGGCTGTTCAGAGTGGGTTAGTCAACTGGCCCTGTTGGCTATCCCAACCGCCGGTGTTAGTCAACTGGCCCTGTTGGCTATCCCAACCGCCGGTGTTAGTCAACTGGCCCTGTTGGCTATCCCAACCGCCGGTGTTAGTCAACTGGCCCTGTTGGCTATCCCAACCGCCGGTGTTACAGCCAGGGTTGGCCAAGACCTCAGCAGGGACTACCTAAGCCACTTCGCTTACGTGGTTGCCCACAATGCTGAGCTTCAGTAGCTGCTAACGGGAACTCGTGCCGCGGAGAGCGATGGCCGCGAGCAGAAGGGGCACGAGTAAGGACCCGAGAACAGCGAGAGCCCCGAGGCGCTCACCACCTCTGGGGAAAAAAATCCACAGAAATCGGTGAAAATGTCCAAGAAACTCATTCTTCCCCATGTTTTATGCCCTTCTGGTTCTCAGCTGAGTGTTTTCCATCTCACTGCAGTGTTTTCTCTGTGGATCCAAGCTCGCGGGAAGCCCTCGGCTAGCAGGGATGTCCTGAAGTCCAGCACGGACGGGCAGGACAGCAGGCAGACACACATCCTATGCTTCTCATTTCCCACATTTCTCAGCTCCAAGAGCAGGCTTTGGAGATGAAGGAAGCTTAGTCAGTACAGATTCCTACCCTGTTCCAACTATCCTCCTCTTGCCCACCCTGCAGCGAGAGAACCACCACACTCCGGTCCTCCAGCCCTCCCCCATTGCCCTTACAAAGGAGAGGGGTACAGATTTACAGTCAGAGCAAGGCAGAAGTACAGCCGGGGAGCTCGGAAACAGACACCGTATCCTGGCACCAGCCCTCTGGGTCACCTTGTTCTAAAGTTGTGTGCAAGTACAGGGAGACCACTCCACTCAAAATCTATCTCCTTAACTACTGGCACCTGAATTTAAAATGCATGTATGCGGCGCTGCGATCCGCTCGCTATTCCGAGCTTCTCCTTTGGCCTTATCATAAAAGAATGCAGGAAATTATAGCCAACCTTCCCCCCAGCCCGGAAAAGGGAATTAATTACAGCGAGCACAAAGTCAGCGCTATTCCAATAAACCGGTGCAATCCATCCAAGCACTGAAGAGCAAGGAAAACACCCCGGAGGCTCGAGACCTCGCTCGTGGTTCCTGTGGGGTACCGCTGCGGATATTAGGGAACGGCTGAGCCCGGGACTGTCACAAAGCCAATGTTATCTCCACTATTATGAGAACTAAGTAAAGCCTGGGTTTTCCGAATTCCCGAGCGAAACCGTTCCGATGACGCGGTTGCTGCGGTGGGATGCTGCCCAGGTGCCCGGGCTAGAGTGAACAGCCTCCAGCAGCCCCCCAAGGGAAGCGAGCAGACAGCCGATGCGCAACCGGCCTCCCCTCTTTTTATTTGGGTAACCGTCCTCCGAAATCACATCCCCTCGCGGCTTACCCGGGCGTTGCTCTCATCAAAGCTAAGCACGCTCGCATCACCCTGCTGACGCGTCACCAGAGAGACACGAGACCTTTTACAGATGTTGCCAACAGCAGCTGAAAATCTACCAGACATTTGCTTAGCATTTCTGGAAAGAACAATTTAAATTATACGCATTCTTCCCGATTCTCTCCTCAAAGCCCGACAGTTTGAAAAGATCCGGTTATTTCTGCCGGCGCGCAAGGCACCGTAAGACTGGCCCTCTCGTACTCGGCACATCAAGGGCAGAACACTTGAAAGCAAGACTCACTTTTAAAGGAACTACTCCACAACGAAGCGCTGAGCAGCTCAGTCCTGAAAGTTTTCAGCAGTTGACTGTTTTATCCAGGAGCTGCACTCGCATCCGACAGGCAGAGAAACCCCCCACCCCCC
>NW_010262872.1:10116-10466 GCF_000690775.1 Eurypyga helias
CGCCACGCCGCTGCCAAGGAGCGGTATGATGCATCGCCGCGAACGTTAAGTACAATTCATCACGGCTGTTTTTCTAGCGAGTCGCTGCAATTACGCTCTGGCTCGATCCGGCTTTTAAAAGCAGTTTATAAACCTGAAAACGGCTTTTGCTGAAATGTCACCCGGGTGGCTCCTGTCACGACGGCGCTTTTGTTTCGCGTGCGGTTGGTTTTTCAACCTGCCAGGGCCGCGTGCTGCTGGGCTGTTGTCGGTGAGGGAGGCCAGCTGTGGGCTGGGAGCGTTACGGGTATCATAAATCACTGCATCCCTGCCAGGCGCTCGCGAGGTTCCGCCTCCGAGGTTAACAACTC
>NW_010262872.1:10518-10732 GCF_000690775.1 Eurypyga helias
GGCAGCCGCTCGACGGTCACGGCCGCGGAGGAACGAGCCCGTGCGCGGAGGTTATTAAGGTCGGTTGAGGGGATAAACCACACGGGCGCTGGGGAAACGCGCCTCGACGCAGACGCCACGCGCCCAGCACCGGAAACGAGCTAGGTGGCTTCGACCAGGAAAACATCGTTTTCCTACCGCCCAGATTTAGTTTGGCAGCGGCTCCCCCTTCCCC
>NW_010262872.1:11198-11518 GCF_000690775.1 Eurypyga helias
TTTTCTTCCCGCCCAGTTTTGGTTTGGCAGCGGCTCGGCTTCCCGCCGCCGCCCTGAATATGGAAACCTGTCCAGCGTGCCTGGAAACGGATCAGGGAGCGTGTGCTTTTCTCCGGCTGGGGATGAATTATCCTGTGCCTGCTACCCAGAGACAGCCACCGGCAGCCTTCGCCGGTTGATGAATGGCTTCTTAGGTTGGGTGGCGTTAGGAGAACAAAACAAACCATCATGAATCATGAGGTTTTATGGGTATGCCGTTTCGTCTAATTTCCCAAAAAAACGAATTACACTCTGCTCATTAGCAAACTTGCTGCACAAAG
>NW_010262873.1:0-296 GCF_000690775.1 Eurypyga helias
GGGGACAAGCTCCGCCTCCCCCGGGCTTATGACACTGGAACCTCCTTAAGTTGCGTCTCGCCACAGCTGTCTGTAAGCACTGAGCCGGCTGGGGCCATCCTGCTCCTTTCAGAAAGAATGCCTTCCCTGTAAAAAAAAAAAAAAAAAAAAGAAAAAAAAAAAAAAAAAAAGAGAGGGAAAAAAAAACAAAAAAGAAAAAAAAAACAGCCAACCAAACCCCAAAACAAAAAACAAGCAAACAATGCTGCACTCTGCCTTTTTAATTTTTTTTTTTTTTAAGCCCTATAATTCCCAGT
>NW_010262873.1:513-1618 GCF_000690775.1 Eurypyga helias
CCCCCCTTTCTCGGTTGCATAATAATTAATGAGCAATCAAAGTGACTCGAGGCTGCAGAGCAGCGAATGGCACAAGTTCTCACCGGCTTAAGCCACTGGAGCTTCTCAGGTGCAAATGGAGCAAATAAACATATAAACAAACAACCGCGACGACCAAAAAAAAAAGAAAAAAGCCAAAACCAACAGAAAAAGAAAAAAAAAAAAGGCAGGAGGAAGAGCTGAGACGGCAGGAGCGCGGCTAGAGCTGCTCGGCTCCGCTGCGAGCCGGGAGAGAGCGAAAGAGAAAGAGACGCTGGGGAGAGGTGGGTCCAGGGCAGAGCAGGCGCTTCCCAGGGATGGCTGCCGAGGGATGGGATGGGTTTTCTCCTGCCTAAAAAGTCAGGTGCTAAAGTTCAGAACTTCTCAAGCACGTTTCTCTCTCGCCTCTCTCTCTCTCTCTCTCTCTCTTGTCTCTGCTCCTTCCCTTTCCTCTTTCTCGTTACAGGTGATCAAAGAAGAGAAACATCTGCAAAAGAGAGGAAGATACCGAGGGGATCTCACTTCGTAGAGATTTTTTCCCCTTGAGTTTGTTTTTTTTCCCTTTTTTTTTATTATATTCCTTTTTTTTCTTTTTTTCTCTCTCTTTTTTTTTTTTTTTGGGAATCGATTATCAGCATAACCCCCCCTCCCTCCCCTTTAAACCAAACCTATCCAGAAACATCCCCAAACTCGCCGAGCGCTTTCCCCCCTCCCTCTCTGCATAAGCTCAGCACCGTCTCCCCCTCCGATCTCAAGCCCTCCGCGCCTTGCCGAGGAGGAGGAGGAGGAGGAGGAAGAGCAGCGAGCGCGGAAGATGGAGGTCTCCACGGACCAGCCGCGGTGGGTGAGCCACCACCACCCGGCCGTGCTCAATGGGCAGCACCCGGACTCGCATCACCCCACGCTTGGCCATACCTACATGGACCCCACGCAGTATCCTCTCGCCGAGGAAGTGGATGTACTTTTTAATATCGACGGACAAGGCAACCCCGTCCCTCCGTATTACGGCAACTCCGTGAGAGCCACCGTGCAGCGATACCCCACGGCCCACCACGGTGAGTGTCCCCGGCGAGACCTCGGCCCCCAC
>NW_010262874.1:0-208 GCF_000690775.1 Eurypyga helias
GGACTTCGAGGAGGCGGAAGGGGCGGGTGGGTACCAGCCGGAGGACAGCAAGCTCTGCCGCATGAGCTACCAGGACCCCTCGCAGCTCCCTTACCTGCCTTACCTGGAGCACGTTGGCCACAACCACACCTACAACATGGCTCCGGGCGCCCTGGATCCCGAGGAACCCAAAGTGCCCGGCGCAGGGAAGAAGAGCAGCAAGGAGAAA
>NW_010262874.1:382-591 GCF_000690775.1 Eurypyga helias
CAGCCTCATCCGCGACATCCGGCGGCGCGGGAAGAACAAGATGGCCGCGCAGAACTGCCGCAAGCGCAAACTGGACACCATCCTCAACTTGGAACGGGACGTCGAGGACTTGCAACGCGACAAGTCCAAACTGCTCAGGGAGAAGGTGGAATTCCTCAAATCCATCCGCCAGATGAAGCAAAAGGTGCAGAACCTCTACCAGGAAGTGT
>NW_010262875.1:0-4652 GCF_000690775.1 Eurypyga helias
ACTATACATATAATATGCATATTAATATATATTTAGTATATGTTTAGTGATTATATATTAATGATGTATAGTATGTTATTATAATAATTAGTATATTTAGTGTATATATAGTATATATTATATGTATGTGTGTGTATATGTGTATATATATATGTATATAATTCCACTACTACAGTAATTTTCCCTGTCCTTTCAGTACATCCTTGAACTCTTACAAAGGATCATCATCTCCCCCTGGATAATTCAGCTAGCTTTTTTGGAGCAGGAGCTTCTGCTACCTGACAAATAAACTCCTAAATTTAAATTAGTTGAAAATACAAATGCCCAAATACAACAAACCAGTATAAGAAATAGCATAATTCAGTCTGCAGAATGAGATGGAGGTGACACCAAAATTCAACTCTTCTTCCTTCTTCAGTCCCTAACCCCACTCCTCACCAAGTCCCAGATCTGACAAGATGGTGATCATTTGTGCTCTAGAAAGCAAATTCTGTGCAGAGCAGAGTAGATTTAGAAAGAGGACAAGGAAGGAGAAGAGTTTTTACCAGGAGGATAAAGCAGAAGAAAGCAAAATGAACAATGATGGGTACAACTACAACACCATGTAGTCAGCACAAAGAGACATATGGGTTTGTTCAGCATTGCCTTCTTGTCTTTGTGCTCTTCAGTGATTAGCAAATCGTGAGAGAGAGTATCTGCTGTTACGATTCACACTGAACTGATTAAACAGCCGAAGATGTTCATAGCTTCTGACCTCAGCTGAAGGGCTGGTCATGATAAGGTAAGACCCATCATGTCTGGTCATCATTTAAATAAAAAGAATTGGAGCCTTGTGAGACAAAACTTGACAGTTAAGGAACAAAATACTACTTAAAAAAAACAAAAACAACCTAACAAAAAACCCCCCACAAAAAACCCTAATACTAGACAAAAAAAACCCAAACAAAACCCACTACTAAAAGACTAATACTGTGTGGGCATGACATTACAGATATTAATAACTTAGGCAGGACTTACTAATAACTTTCAGAGTTTTACAAACACCATGCTACAGACATATTCCATCTCTAACATCCCCCAGTACCCTAAATGTAAAGTTCAACAGCGCTTCTAACAACACCAGCATGGCATTCCCTTTTATGCAGGGATATAAGGTAGTAAGTAGCTACTTAACGTCTGTTATTATTCTCGAATAAAATGAGAAAGGTTAAGAGAACTAGAAGTTACTGAAAAGAAGAGCTGTGCCAGCAGTTTCCAATGATGACCTAACATGATTTTTCCTCCCATTGACATCCAAGTAGTTATGGAGTTTATATAGTCCAGCACTGCACTCATTTCAAAATGAACTTTCTGTACCATGTGGTACTCCAGAGACATCTGGATGATGGGAGAACATGGTTAAGGAAAATCATTAGCTTATACATTATCAAAGCACTTAGTTTTTCTAAATTACGCATAAACAATTGGAGAGGAGGAAAGCACAGACAGTGTCCTGCAAGAGAATTTGGAAGATCATTTTAGAGGGAAAAACTAAAAAGGAAGAATCCAACATGAAATATGAGAAATATGGTGAAGGGAGCTGTAAAATGAAGTCATGGCATTCCTTGTTTGGAGTATTTTCCTGGATTTCTATTCTCAATAAATCTGCGTAAAAGTCTTCATTCTAAGGAAGGAAATTCTACTTGAGTTCCAAGAGCCATACTGAAACACCTCCCCATTTTAGCACCACCACCAATAGCAAAAAAAACTCCACCGGTCAAACAAAACTCCTTAATACACTTGGTTTACTATAGCCTTCACAGTGTCCTCCTCAGTAACACTTACCCAAGCTCATTATTACCTTTTGCAAATTCCCCTGCATGACACAAAAAAAAAAACCAACAAAACCAACCACAATAACAACTACAAACCCCAAAACCAAACCAAAACTTAAAAACACCAGTAAACCACTTCCCCTGAACACCACGAGTTTTGTTTCCTTTCCACTAGATGTAGTGGGCAGCAGAAAAACAAAAAAGCCCCACCATCCTAAAACAATACTCCCCCACACTAAACAAAAGATGTCTCTAAATACCCCCAGCAAGGCGTTCTAATGCGTGAATGACCTTTTCTTTCCTCCTTGGTTTTTGGTAAGAGAGACTTTTCACAGCATTTTGTTTCTTTTAAAGAAAAGTATTGTCAAACAGTTCAAAGAAACAATGATCAAACAAGAATTTCTGTATGTCGAATATCATTACTTTCAAAAACACTGACTTCTGGTTTGAGTAAAAGGCAATATTCAACTCAGTGAAGAAGTGTCACCCTCAAACAGCAAAGGACCACCTTACCAGACCAGAACGAGCCATGAGTTATTTCACAGTCTAAATTGTATGAGGTGGCTGCTGCCATTCAAGCTGAGCCATGACAAGCCTGCAAAGACTCAACCAGTCCATTATGTATTTGGAAAGAGTCCACTGCTTCGAAGGTCATAAAACGCCACGTAAGACACCGCATGGTTTGCCGTGACTGCGAACACAGCACGACAAGGCGAGGCATTCTCTTCTGAGCTTTTTTGGCTCAGAAGTCTTCAAGCAAAACATTCTGGCCAAATTTTGCTTGAGTTTGTTTGACCTGAAATAGTTTTCTCTCACCTACATGCTCTATTCCATCCTGCTGTTTGAACAGCAACGTTATCACAGAGCACAGATGCAGCTGACTATCAGACAGATGGACATTCCTGAGGAAAAGGGAAATCGTATCAGAAAACTAAATAAAGGAGAAGGTAAGAGCAAGCAGACAAAACTCCCTTGCCCATCCTTCCTTGCAGGCCTACCAGGGAACACTCTCTGCCCTGTTTGCTGCTTCCCTTCTGTCAATCTCGTGGTTGTCTTCACCGGACTTGATAGTATTTCTGTGAGGTAAAGAAAACCGCTTCGCACAAAACTGGCTTGTTGGAGTACTAAGAGAAGAGATGAGCAAATAGAGGGAGATAAAGAAGGAAGAGTTCAATGACTTGAAACAAACAAAAAAACCCCCCAAACCATAAATGAGCATTTTTAAAAGCACAGCCCTGTATGCGTGTGCCAGATTTATTAGATTGCAGGCTCTTTGGAGCAGGGACCATGCAAGACAAGGTGCTTATTCAATGCTCAAGTACAAGCTTGCCATCAGCTGAGCCTGCCTTTGGACATGACCTCATTGTAAAAACATTACTCTCGATTACAGCGGTCCTTGAAAACTGCCTCCTGGCTAGTTGATCCTTATTACAAATTTCACAGTAGCTATTAGGTATATTTGCATCTGTGTCTTTAAAAAAAAAATGAGAGAGAGAGAGATATACCTGGTGAGTTTTCGGGGGAGAAGTAAAAAAGCACGTCTGAACAGATGATCTTTACAGTCGTCCCCCCCTCCTGCTGCTAGAAGCTTCCCACTCAGCTTCTGCTCCTATTTGTTCATCTTTCTCTGGCAAGAACTACTCTTAACTCTGTTAATTTTCCTTTTTGTGGGTTAATGTTGGGTAATGTGCTTGCAATTGCCCACAACTAATAGATTTCCAATGATTGACTTCACTGCACTCCTGGCAGTAAGCAGGGTATATTTCTTGAACCAGGGTCATTTTAAAGGATTCCAGAAAGTACCTTCAGACATTTCATGGTTTCACTTAAACAGCTACTTTCTTGGTTCCATGCAGGATTTTGAGCAGGAGGACAGTGTCTTCAAAGAGAGGTCACTATCCCCTAGAATATTAAGTGAGAACCATTTTAAGAGTTTGAACAAAGCATGAAGCATGACCTTTTTTCATTTATTTATTTAAGGCTAAACTTGGCAGATATGAAAATATCCAACTGTAGTTAGACAGCCATGATCTCAGCCTCTGGCTGTGCAAAGACATCTTAAATCTGTAGGTTCTGTGCAGATCCAGGGGATTTTTGCCAAAATGTTTCCTGAATAAAATTAAATATTCCTTCATGTTAAGCTTTAATTTTTTTTTTCTTCCTCCTTCCTTCATAACCTATTATAATCCCAAATTAAAAATATATAAGGCTTTAGGATTAGCAGTGCTTAATCTGCAGTTTCCCATCCAAAAATCACTGCTATCATTCTTTAATGGTTAAAAAAACCCGTAGCGTCACACATCATCTGCCTTTAAAAACCAGTGAGGCACAGCCTGTTCCTAATTACTCTCCATTTACCTGGGAGAGATACAAGGAGAAGGCAGGAAGACACAGCCCTACCAAGGAAAATCTCGGGAGCACCTAAGGCCTGGGTTACAGTTGCAGAACAAATGGCATCTGTCAAGAGCCTCCTGTATGAAACTGCATACCAGAAGCCACTTGTATCATTAGTTTCAAAGGCCTAGGTAAAGGATGATCTACAGGCTTGGGCCCTCCAAAACTGAGTAAAAACATTGTATACAGCATATATATATACATATAACTACATCTGTCTCTTCCTAGTGTTAATCCACCCTTTCCTTGGATTTAGCAGCTTCATGTAGCATGCATAGCTGCTAAAGCATGTGCAGCATTAGCAGAGGGTTCCTTTGCAAGTAGTAGCTACCACCAGTCAAGACTGTGGCTTTGTATTTCGCAGAGCAGAGAGAAGAGGACTACTTGTAACTGCCTCCCTGCCCATTCAGACTAATTGCAGTGGGTCCCCCCTTCCCTCGCCCC
>NW_010262876.1:0-942 GCF_000690775.1 Eurypyga helias
CCGCTGGCAGCGGGGAGCAGAGGTGCGGAGCCTGGAGAACGGGACATTCAGCACACAGGTCAAATTCATTGCGTGTTCCTCCGTAACCACATCGATGTACTGCTGTGATAAATTCAGTGTAACTGAAATAATCTCGCCTCCTGCCCCGACTGCCCCTTTGTAGTGTCAAGCTTGAGCGCTCTGTATGAATCCGGGCAGTGACAGATCATGTTGATCCTGATGGAAATCTGTCCCTGATTTCGGCCTCTGCCAGCGGAGTTTGCTCCTTTATTCGCTGTGTTTGAGCTTTCTTGATGCTTCTGTATGACCCAAACGATTCCAGCAGATATGAGGGATTTGGGAGTTTTGTATAAAGCCACTGGATCTACGTGGTCTTTAATCTACGAGTTCAACTCCAGGAAGAAAGTCCCGTCCCAGTGAGGGAGCAAGCAAACGTGAGCTTCAGCCCCAAAACACGATAAAGACCGATGTAGCTAATCAACTAAAACGTTGGCCCTTGCGATAACAGCAACACATAGCTTTAGCCTCTAGGGTGGGGAAGGGAATGGGCTTCCCAACGCGTGTCCCGGGATCTCGGTGAAAAGGTCTGTCTGTTCCCTGTCCTGCATGCGTTTGTCTGTAAAACTGGACGGTGCCTCTTCAATCTGTGTGTGTTTATTTTGTGCACATTAGGACCAACAGCCTAATATCTGGGGTGGTAAAGGACTTGTAGCACTTTACTGTAGTAGCTTTCAGAAATCGGGAATCATTGATAGAATGCCTAGTGTTTTTAAAGTTGAATGGACTTCCTTTTATAATATATTTAAAATAAATTTTTAATGTGTTTTCTGAGAGCCGTGTGTGCAGAAATGAGTGTCCCTGCCTGTTTTGCTCCAGTAACGGATTTCCCTTCTCTCTGCTTCTTAGGAGACCGAGCTCAGTTACCCTGGCCGAGTGCTTCCC
>NW_010262877.1:0-3844 GCF_000690775.1 Eurypyga helias
GGGACGGTGCCTCAGGGCTACCCCGAGGCCGAGGTATATATATCCCCCCTCCCTGCCACAGTGTACCCTCCTGGCCTTTGTTCTTCCCTCCCCCGAGAAGCTTAACCCATGTGGAAAAGGATGGGAGCAGCTGTACAGGGGGTGATCCCATCACGGCATCCACGTGGTGAACATCCCGCTGGAAATAATTGGGGTGCTGTTGTGATTTCCCTGGAATTCCCCAGTGGTTCAGCTCTCGGTCTTTTACAGGCGGTGATCGATATTTGAAGCTCTCAGTCTCTTTGTCGCGAACTGGAACGCGTTGTAATGGGAGGAAAACACCAACTCGTTTTTTGACTTGTCTGCTTTCTTCAGGGGGTGCGTTTTTATGGCAGGGTGGGTGGAAGTGGGCTTTTCCCTTAGGAAATTCAAGGAGCGGAGTGCGTGTTTCCCTATTGTTAATTATAAAATGGCTTTCCATGCACTCTTTGTTGTCCCCGCGCTCAAACAAAGGCACTGTTCTCCATGCATCTTTATTGATGTTTCACGTAAAGAAAGAAAAAAAACCCCAACACAACCTTTTTCATATTTAGTACTTGAATGTAACGGTCCGCTCTGAATTCCCTGAGTGGTTAAGAGGAGTGCATTGGTAATTGCACAGGGGCAAACAGAGCTGCTGGAGTACATCCCAGAGTAATTTCTAGACAGTTTGCTTAAATTTGTTAATTATTTCTGTTGAAAAATCTTACGAGATGTTTGTCACTGAACTCATCCTGTGAGTGTGGCCTTTCACAGCTAGAATGGCTTAATATTTTGAAGTGTCTGGTGGTGCTTGCCTGATGGTACAGCGAGAAACGGGCCACTTCTGAAAGATGCTGGTACTTGAGAATTCACTTGGTGACCATTTACCTCAGTTGGTGCGTCTTCCTTGTCCCACTCTCTAGAAAAATGAGGCAGAGCAGGACACGTACCTGAATGTAAGGTCAGGCTGGATGCTCTGAGAGGCACAGCAGTTCCCCTCGCTGCGTCCACAAGCCCTTCCGCGGGATATTGCAGGAGGAGAGGTGGAAACATTCCTTGTGTCTGGCTGCTGGCTTCCTTCCCTGAAGAGGGAGGTGAAAAAGTGACATCGGGTCATCTCGGATGTTGCACGCTGTTTGTAACTTCTCGCTAAGTGGGGCTCCCCGCATGTTATTACTGCTTCTCTCTTACCAGGAGTGTGTTGGTGTGGTCCCAGGGGATGGTACCGGCTGTGAACTCCTTTCCAGTGTTGCCTAAACACATTTAAAAATGAAGGTGGTGAAGGTATACAGGCACACTTGGCTAAGAAACTCTCTTCCCACTTTTCCCAGGCTTGGAAAATCGATCGTGGCCCTTTCCGACAGGCTGGGGAGTAACGTTAAGATAGGAAGTCAGAGGTTTTAAAAAAGCCATGAGGAAGAAAGAGAAAATCCTTCCTGTTTACTGGAAGTGCTTCACTGTCATAGTGTGGTGTATTTTTTCTGCATTCTGAGGTGCCAGCAGCTGGACAAATAATAAACTAGCCTTGCAAATAAGGACTACGTGTTGCCTTTATTTAATATATATATGTAATGTGAATCTGGCATATAATAACAGTAAAAATTGTAATTTGTTAAATAGAGAATTTTCTTTTTTATGTGTATGGAAGGCTAAAGCTAGATGAGGAGTCAGCAGTACGTACACTGGCTGCAAGCTTTGGCGGAAAGTCCCAGATACTCGTGCTCAGAAGCTCAGACATGCAGCGGGATTTGGAGGGGCTTTGGGTCATCAAACCTTGTTACGTGTGTCACTTTTTTGCTTTCATCACATACCCAAATTTCTCTCAAAATAATCAGTCCCCCCTGCCCTTCCTGCTCTCATGGAGAGGCTCTTGCTGAGCTCTGCTTTTCCAGTGGGCAGGAATCCTGCTTCCAGGCTGGGTCCTTGCCTGGAGCCCGTGGTGGGGGGATGTCCGTCTTGCCATGTTTGCTGAGGGTGTTTGCACTGTTAACATGAGGACTGCTGGCCCTCAGCCCGTGTTTTCCTGTTTCACATTCCCTTTTGAAGTAGAAACATGCGCGCCACCTTAGCATTACGTGTGACGCAGAAGAAAATGGTGAAATTGTGCTTTAATGATGGTGTAAATTTTTATTTCTCTCAGCTGGTGTAAAGCCAAGCCCGTGGGAGAGCAAATCCTCTGGCCTTTTCTGAGAGGGTTTGTTTTTAAGTGAGGATCTTGGGCTGGTAAGCTGAGTGTGATTTGGTTTTCCCATTTCTTCCAAAATAACCTCAGTTTGTCCAAGATCATACCTAGTAACGTAATGCTAAAAGAACACCTCCCTGATGAGCAGGACCTAGATAATAATGCATATGCCCTTTAATATTTATTTTTAAATAGAGTAATCTGTAGGTAATAAATCCATTTATTTAAAGCCAAATCCTCTGGCTTTAATTTTCTATTGAAGCTTATTATTATTAATCAAGGACATGCTTAATGATATTACTGACAGGTACATTTTTAAAGAATAGGAGGATATGTTACTAAATGTTATACATCGCCTTTGGAATTCATTACTGTCATAGACTCTAGAATTCCCTACTTCAGTGATTACCATCCAGTCCAGCTTTTAAATCTAATGTGATTAATCTCCTTTGTAGGTTTGCATGCAAAGATGAGAATAATTACCCTTAACTTTAGTCTTCAAAGTGCTGCAGAACCTGGGTAGTTTCTTCCACCTCTCCTGTGTTGCATTGCCGGTGTTCACAAGTGGTACGTGAAGGCAATGAATGATTCAGCTGCTCCAGAAGCCATAGAATCATGGAATGGTGTGGGTTGGAAGGGACTTTAAAGACCATCCAGTTCCAACCCCCCTGCCATGGGCAGGGACACCTTCCACTTGACCAGGTTGCTCCAAGCCTCATCCAGCCTGGCCTTGGACACTCCCAGGGATGGGGCATCCACAGCTTCTCTGGGAAACCTGTCCCAGTGCCTCCCCACCCTCTCCGGGAAGAATTCCTTCCTGATGTCCAATCTCAATTTCCTTCTTTCCATTTAAACCTGCTTCACCCTGCAAGTTCACAGTTTTTCCTAACCATTAATAGTTACCAATCAGACGCACAAGTTGTCCTGTCTTTTCAACATTTCTAGAGTTAAGCACCTCAGATCTCCGTCTCTAACCCACTTTCTGAAACAGGTTAGCCTCTGTCGTTACTACAGTCTAAATCTCATCAACACCTATAAATGAAACCACGAGATAAGGACAGAAAGGTGGAAGGACTGTGAGTGTGTACTGGTAAAAGGTGAGGGAAAGCCCTGCCTTACAGCAGGGCACAGGTGGTGTCAGCAGGAGACTACACCCGGCCCATCCATAGGGACTTTCAAGCTGAGCTGTGTTAGAGTGGAGTTCCTCAAAGCCCTGGCACTGTGGCTTCCTTCTGTACCGAGAATTGTCTGTCTGGGCGGTGGTGGGTTTTAGATTCCTGCAATCTAAGTTGAAGGCAATGGCAGAGCTCCCAATTGCTTCGGTGGGGCTGTATGTGGCGACACAGCTGATGAAGTTCTTGAGAAAGGGAAGAAGATCATCCAAATCCTTCTGAAAGCCGGTTTTGCCATAAAACAAAGTAAGGTCAAGGGACCTGCACAGGAAATCCAGTTCTTAGGATTAAAATGGCAAGATGGACATCGCCAGGTCCCAATGGATGTGATCAACAAAATAGCAGCTATGTCCCCACCAACGAGCAAAAAGGAAACACAAGCTTTCCTAGGCGTCGTGGGTTTCTGGTGAATGCATATCCCAAATTACAGCCAGATTGTAAGCCCTCTCTGTGCAGTGACCCGGAAGAAAAATTATTTCAAATGGGGACA
>NW_010262877.1:4251-7666 GCF_000690775.1 Eurypyga helias
AGTGCTGCCCCTCCACTGGAGGAGGGGAGGTGGATTTGTGAGAGAGGCTCCGTGGTATTTTGCTAGCCGGAGTTAAACCGCGACAGGAGCCAAGTTCTCCACCTCGTGCTGGTTTAGGGCACAAAATCCATAGTGCTGTGCGACAGCTAAGCTAAACCCAACGCTTCTAGAAAGTGTCTAAACACAGAGTTCATGTGATGCATTTATTCTTAGGTAGATAAATAGCTGAGACAATCATCATTTTATTCACCTGAGTTTTTTGGAACCCTTTGGGAGCTTTTATTATTATTTTGGTTCTCCACCTCGTGCTGGTTTAGGGCACAAAATCCATAGTGCTGTGCGACAGCTAAGCTAAACCCAACGCTTCTAGAAAGTGTCTAAACACAGAGTTCATGTGATGCATTTATTCTTAGGTAGATAAATAGCTGAGACAATCATCATTTTATTCACCTGAGTTTTTTGGAACCCTTTGGGAGCTTTTATTATTATTTTGAACATTGTTTTATCTCTCTAAGTGGAATATTTTATTTTCTAATAGTTGGATAGGGCTTTAGAAGCTCTTACCAAAGGTTTGTGGTGTTTCCCATTGAGGATTACATTGAAGAGGTATGGGTGTCTTAGTTAAATTCAACTCTTGAACTTTCTGAGTAAGTTTTCAATACCACTAGTATTTCTCCAGTTTGAAACAAAGCTGGAGGATGCTATCAACAGCCTTGTAGTATCCCTCATGTCAGTGCTTCATTGTTCGTTGGGTTGTAGGATGGACGTGTGCCGTGTTGCCTGGGACAGTACCACTTCAGTCATAAGTCAGTAGAGGCCAAGAACATTTTAAAGGAAACTTGTGTGTGTGTGGAAACTGTGGTGCCTAAGGCTAAAAACCTATTTCTAATTTATTCCACACTGAGATAATCTGAAAATTGTAGGTTTCTCGAGCTTGCAGTTGTTGGGATTTGTTTCTGAACTGAAAATAATTATCCCTGACAGGGAGGGCTTAATCCCAAATTTGTTCTGGCTCTACAGATAATTTAACTCTGCTACAGAGGTTAATAGCTACGTAATAATACGTGATAATAACTTCCTGAAAAGCTTTAGTGGGTTTTCGGAGGCTTGACAGCATTTGAAGAAAAACAAACAAACAAAGCCCTTCAGACGTACCCATAGCACCTACAATAGGTAAGACAGCACGCTCTGCTTGGATAATGGGAAGAACCCGTTTTCCTAAAGAAGAAAGTATTGTGGAGATAGAATTGGACAGAGATTTCTTCTCTGTAAAAGGCAAAATTAGCAGACGTTGCTCTCCAGCAGGGCAGGGATTGGTGCGGCTGAGCGTGCAGTGGGTTCTGCTGGGCCCTTCTGCTGGGTCAAGCTGGCTGATCTTAGCGGGGAACCTTGATAAACAAAATCCTGTGGAAATTAAACGCTGCAGGTGTAAGAAAAAGAAGGATGAGAAATTGCTTTTGGCCAAGTCTCTGTAAAATCACAGTGTGGGTGGGATCATGTTGGGGACAGTAATAGGACTATAAGGAAGAGTGCAGACAGCAGCCTAAAACAGAGGGAAGAGGCAGCAGATCTTAGTGTGGGAGCAGGCAGTTTCCCTCACCCTCAGACCCCTCGGTGCTGGGCTCCTGTCTGTGACAGTTTCTGATCTGGTGCCGTGTTCGGGGGGAGATTCGCTCCTGAAACTACAGGACTCGAAACACGGTTATCCAGGGAGGCCTCCATGCTTTGGAAGCCGCCTCTGCTCTGCAGACGCACAAGTTCGGTACCAGGAAAAGCCTTTTCATCACTCGGACACAAAACCGCTCCTGGTATTCCAAAGTTTGTTCCAGCAATTGTTGATCCTGAACTTGAGTTGCTGTAAAAGCCAACTGAAGGGAATACAGTGCAGCTGCTTTTCTTATGTTGTTGCGTGTTTCTATAGAAACGTCTTGTTTCTGTTTTATAAATGGTGTCTACATTCTTGCCCTGAAATGAACATTAACCCTATCTTTATTCTGCAAAATTTTATTTAAACTCCCTCAAAGTACGTCCCTTTTCTTGGTTGTCGTTGTAAAGTACTTTTTGGTATTAAGAATTTTGTTGGTTTTCTTGCATTTGCTTTTTTTATCCCAGAGACACAAGTTGAACTTAGTTTTTCTCTGTCTTGTTTTTCATCTGGAAGTGAGGTATGGGGTTGGGTTTTTTCCCCTCATTTCCTAATTTATTAATCTTTTCATATTTAACTATCAGATTAAAATTAGCTTAGAGGAATGAACCTGGGTGTTGGGGTTGGTTTGGTTTGGGTTTTTTTTTCTCCAGACAGTTGAAATTAATTTTGGTGTCTTAATAGTCTGTTGGCTGAGAATCAAGATCTCTTTACTGCTTACATTTACGAGGTCACATACTAAAGGTTACTTTCACGTGAACAAAGATGCGAAGGGACAAGGTTCTCTTCCTTCTATAGAAGAAGAGGCAGAAAATTGGCCTCATTTCCAATAATATTATTTGCCCTTCTTGGGCAAATTTCACTTTCTTCTAATTACGCACAAGAAATCTTCTTAATGGTGAGAAAGCCGTGTGAAATCCTGGTCACGAGCCAGGTGTTACTAGTAACGAAACTGCCTAGTTTGCATACGTGGAGGAGTAGGAGGCAGAAAGCCTGCGCCCGGCAGAGCCACGCAGCGCGGGGTTTCGTGCTGGTGCTCTGCGACGGGGCGAGGAGGTGGCTCGGAGAAAGAGGAGGCCACGACCTGGGGACCTGGCAATACACCGAGCGTTCAGATGGCTGAGTACCGGCAAGATGGGGTAATTCGTTCCTCCAAGACTCACGTTGTTGGCTACTTTAACTATCAAATAGCTGTGGTTGTGCGTTGGCTGGTGCGTGTCCCCGGTGGCACCCAACCGAAGTTGGTCTTTTATTTTGGAGGGAGGGGATCTTGTGGTTTCTTCCATCCTGGTCTCTGTCATCTGCTCGCTTTCTTCTCTTATTTTTCTGTAAGATTGAGCTTGAAGTATTTTCAGTTTTAGTCTGCATCCTCTGAAAGGAGATGACTTTGTGAGGCTCTCTTTTCTGAACGTTAGCGTTCCAGCTTTCTGAGATAACTGGAGTATTTGTCAGTTAGTAAACATGCTCCTAAAGCCACATCTCGGCGCCTTTTCTGACATTTAAGTGTTCGTGGGCTTCAGCTATCAGATACACCACCTGTTCCCTGGAGTAAAAATAACCATGACTGGAGTGAAAGAGACTGTGAGCAGTTAAATACTGCAGAGGAAACTTTTACTTGACAAAAGGAAAATGTGCGGGCGGGTATGTGTGTGTGATAGCCCTACTCTTGGTCACGCTTTCTTTTTAATGCCTCAGTTAGGTGGTGTTAAGCACGTGTTTGCTGCTAAACCCAAAAGGGGTTTCTTTTCTACCTAACGTGGAAATCGCTCT
>NW_010262878.1:0-13753 GCF_000690775.1 Eurypyga helias
TTCCAACCTAAACCGTTCTGTGATACCTTCAAGATTAAAAAAAAAAGATGGGAAAATTCACACCAAAGGACAAAATCTATTGTTAAAGAAGGTAACTTACATTAACCATCAATTTATTTGCCAAGTTAACCGGAACGTGAGCTTTGCAACACAGAAATGAAGTATTGACAGTAGCCAGTGTAAAACCACAATAACTATAATCTCCAATGAGTCCCCTGCCCTGCATGGGATGGGGCTAGTGTCCAAACACCATTACTGGTACATCTCAAGTACAGAAGATGATCTGTTCAGATCAGCAAGCAGAAGCCACATAATTATCCTCCCTTCCCTAGATCATCTATATTATCCAAATTTTCTGGATTTATTTATCATCCAAATATTTATTTATTGTCCAAATTTCCACTGTATTCACAAAGGGTGTTTGGGTTTTCCCTCTTAAAAAAAGACAAACTGGTAAATTAATAAGAAAATCTGAAGTAGAGAACGAGAGGAGCCCTGTATATTCTTGAAGATAAATCAAGCCCCACAAAACCAACTGTAAGAGATTGTCAAGGAGCTGACAAGCTGCTCCTCAGCTTTAGCTGCCCCTTGGTGATGCGAGAGAGTTTTCATTTTTTCTCTAGACAGTGGCAGTTACACTTCAATGCTTTTGAGTGCCAGCCTTATTAAAGGTTATGTTGTTCCCAGCTCCTACAGCTGGTGCAAAATTAACATTC
Source organism: Eurypyga helias (assembly GCF_000690775.1). Taxonomy (NCBI): domain Eukaryota; kingdom Metazoa; phylum Chordata; class Aves; order Eurypygiformes; family Eurypygidae; genus Eurypyga; species Eurypyga helias. The sequence continues at coordinate 717 of NW_010262878.1, forward strand.
AATCTCCGACCGAGAAGCCTGTCACAGTTGCTCCACCGGAGTTTGCATACAAGGAAAACGAGTGTTACAGAACAGGAAAATTACATTAACTGTGTTCTCAAATTGCCACTCTGAACATTGCATACTAATGTATTAATATTTGTTTTTAACATAAGCATCTGCTATTGGAAGACTGGAAGAGAGCATGAAAGGGGGCGCTGCCCAAAGCGACACGATAGTTAGGGAAAGGAAGGCTGCAGGTCACCGGCATCTGCCCTGCCACTCTAAGGCAACAAGGATGTGAAAACTGAACCTAGTTAAGGGAAGACCAAAAGAAAGACCTTTCACAAGTGACTGGAAAGAAACAAAGCTTGGAAACTGTTTCAGAGCCAAACTTGTGGGCAAGTATTTAAAATACAGATCAAAGCCAACTGTCGATTTCGTAGCAGCCAACAGATTGTATGGGGAGAAAAAGAAACGTTTTCCTTCCTTCTGCCAACCAAAAGATGTTTAGTCACTTGGGGTCAGGCAGCAGCTGAGTCTAGAATTTGCGAGGGATGAGTTAATCAATATTTTGAAGTGCCTCCCATTCCCTCTCCTCCATCCCACATAACCTCCCTGGGCTTACTGCACCTCTAGCCCAGTAGTGACAGCGGCAAACACGTGCACAGGGGGTGCAAGGCTAAGCTGATAAAATGCAGTCAAGCTAAGTGATGGCAAACCCAACCTGGCTACAACAGCTTGACATGAATTTAAGATGGTAAATATTATTACTTCAAGGATCAGGATTCTCCTAGATACTCCATTAAACTTTAGGAACAGAAAACCGTGACAGGGCACAGCCTGAACACAGAGAGCGTAAGAGTGATGTGCATTGATAACATCAATTACAGAATTATTCAGGGGGAATAGGTAAATACAAAATATAAACCACCTTCTTTATTTTATATAAACCACCTTCTTTCTGAGTAAAGAGCACTTCAAGATCATCATACTTCACTCCTCCTGTTTCCCTTAACTGCATTCCTAGTTTTTGTGCCAAGAGACATCTCAGTACTGCTTCCAGACCTGACACCACCTCCATCAAGAAATGTAAAGGTCCAGAGCTGATATAAGGATGTGAAAGCAGTCTTATTTTCACACAAGAAGATTCTTTTCCACATAATATTTCTTTTAGACACCTCTTCGTTAAATACGTGAAAACAGAATAGAATAGCATCTTTTACGTTGGAAAAGACCTTAAAGATCATCAAGTCCAACTGTTAACACCGCCAATGCCAACACTAAACTTTGTCCCTAAGCACCTCATCCACGCATCTCAAATACCTCCAGAGTAGCCTTCAACCACCTCCCTGGGCAGCCTGTTCCAATGCTTGACAACCCTTTCAGTGAAGAAATTTTTCCTCATATCCAATTTAAACCAAAAGAAAACTCTATTTTTCCCTAATAGCCAATCTACACCTCCCCTGAGGCAACTTCAGGCCATTTTCTCTTGAGCTACCATACCATAGTTTACACAATGCAACACAGTAGTTTACACAGAGCAGTTAGCATCACCTTTCCTATCTTCAGGACAGCACTGTAATTCAGGCGTGGTTCAACCCAATTACGGGATTCACTTGTATGGTAACACTAGGTCTTAATATTTATACTTTTTAAATGAGTAATTTATGACTAATTGGAACAAGAGACTGAAAGGACCAAAGCATGGTTAATTTGAGTTGTTCACATAGACTTACGTGATTATTCAAAACAGTAATATTTTATCTAAAAATAGGTTAAAAAAAATTGTATTCCAGAATACTGCTATATACTAAATTTGATAAATACTGAACTTTGCTCAATTTCTTCCTTGTAAGAAATGCAATTCAGTTCCTCTTAAAATTTAATTTCATAATCTTAATTAATATTTCGCAAGCCCAAAATCAATTTATCACTTAAAGCAGCAGGACTGAGAATTTACCTGTCATCCTGAAAATAATTGTTCCAACATACTAATTTTTTTTTGTTGATAAAGCATGAAAAAGCTATTTCTAATGACAAGCCAGGAGGCCAGTAAACTGCTACCACAGATACCACTATTCTCACCTAAAGCCATTGGAGAGAAGAACAGCAAACGAAGACGTAACTCTGTGGCCATACTCCGGGGATTTTACAGCAGCACAAGTAAGTTACTATACATTATTCGGAATCAATTATATTTCTTCTTGGGACAATTTTGTCTAAAAATCCAGCAACATAGAAGCCAGACCCATAATTACACTCTCCAAGGGAATGAATGCTTTGTAATGCAGAGACAGATGGCTTCGCTTCATATGCTGCACTCCCCCTTTTTTTAAAAGTTCTGCTGTGATCTTATTGTACAGGCTTTTTAACTTGCTTGTTTGCATCTGTCATCATATTTAGTGAGCTGTGTGGCTGCTGAATAGAAAACAACATTTAGGTTTTGAGTTGGGTGCAGATTTTGCCCATTTATCATAATAATCCTCTCAATGGGGATACGGCTATTTTCTCATTAAGAAAAATTCCAAGTTTAACATGATTTTATTGCTCTGCAGTCAACAAAAGCAAAACGGAGCATTTTTTAAAAACAGAATAATGCCTCTGGATCAATAAAGGTCACAGCTACGCAGGTAAACTACTTGCGGAATTTGCTAGGTGGCCTTTTGTCTCTGAATAAACCTGTCCATGTTCACACCTGATTGGAACAACCCCGTCTCAGCCAAATAAAACAGCCTTTTACCACTGTCTAAGAGCTGCACGACCCACGCTGGGCACCAGACCAGTTTCCCCGTCATGGTCTTGTCTCTCACCTTTGCTTTGAAACAACAACACAGTTTATTTTGCACACACGCTCCATCTATGCCCCAGGTCTCCATGCGCCCATGAGCCACTACAGAGTCTTGATGGATACAGAACTTGCAATTAAAAATTCTCTCCCCAGCAGCGCATGCTGATGTGCTGCCTGGATGTTGAACGTACTGGGACAGATTTGCTAGAAACACTTAGATAATTCTTCCTTCTTCCCCCTGGCCTGCGCCCAAACCACGGAAGAGCCGGCATGTTGTGGCTTCACAGCGCTGTTAGCACAAGGTGCCTCCCGGAGCCACGGGCAGCGAGGTACCAGGGAGCAAATCTCAGACGTGCGTCTGCTCCCTTTATCCAGATTTAGTGTCTTTTTATGATGTTAAAACACGGGATCTAACAATATTTCAAAATACCCTATAATCCCCACGCCCACTGTGGCTCAATAAGCTTCACAAATAGTTTCAACCTTCACAAGGATAAATATTGACAGCGACAAACATTTCCAAGCCCAGAGAGGTGTAGCAAACCCACCAGGTACATCACCAGGCAAGAACGAGCGTGGTGCGGGAGCAACCCACACGAACGGCGGCAGGATGTCGCCTTCCGAACCAGGAATAGAAAACGGGGGAGTCTGACAATCCCACGCAGTTTGTAAACAGAGACGTTTCTCTGATATATGAAGTGAATAACATAAAACACATCATTGCGTATCGTGCAATGGAAACGTTTCCTAAGCTTGGACTTTCACTGTTGCTTATTTATTGTGTTTATTGGAGAGAAAGAGGGAAACTTTAGATTTTACAGCACGTCCCGCAGCAACTAGGTATTAAGCTTATGCAGAGTACACCATAATATTCAGATTTTGTAGTCAGTATGTCAGCTAGTATGACACAAAGCAACTGAAGGTCGCTAAATCACATCTCTCTATATATATTTAAAATTTTGTGCATAGTATAAAGTTTCTAGTAATACTGAAGCCCCACTTTGACAATTTAATTTTAAATCTCTTTCCACCTTGCTCTCTCAAATCGAATAGAGGACATGTCAACTATCAGGCTTAATTTCTGTTCTCATTAGCTTCTACATTATGCAGATGTCAGGTCAGGAAGAACTGTATCAGATAACAAAAATTAGTAATAATTAACCAATAGCAGTGCAGATTGCCCAAAGAGACCTATTCCTTCCAAGTGGCAAATTATTTTTTAATTATCCCATCGAGATGGAGACTTCTAATTGCAAATACTCTAAGCAAGCAAAAATTATACACTGGGGAGATCCCAGATTATTAGCAACTGTGCAACTTTCTACACAGATTTTGCAAGTAATAATAGATCTTTTTCAATTAAAAAAAAAGAATTTCCTGGAACACTTCATTGATGCAGATAAGCCTGAAATTGAAGTGTACAAGGAGGATAATGGAATTGACAATTCAATTTTTAATGTCCAAATAAACAATTTTTTTTAAGTCAATGAAATAAATTGAAGTGAGACCTATTTAGAAAGTGCAGATATAAGAAAATGAAATGGTTTTTGAGCAGCAGACATATTTTATTAGCTTAACAGCAGATGACGTCAATATATACCTGCTCATTTTGCACTTGAGAGGCACTTCATTCGTTCCAAAACAATTCTACAGATTGAGAATCACTTCTGAGCCCTTTCCCCCACCCTCCCATTACAAAAAGAGATGTTATTTAGTACCTGGGAACTTCAAGCTTCTGCCAGTGTCCACAACTGGCAGATTAATGGCTCCTCACACACTAACAGAAAGGAACTACAAAAGACCCAAAATTACCACCAGATCTCCACCAACACCACAGTCACCAACATTTTGGAAACCCATTTGTGACCATTCAAGCATAACAGCTTTAAATATCCACGTGGTTTTGCTTTCAGTGGTCTGCAAAGCATAGTATAGCCATCTACTGCTGCCCCCTAACCTTGCCCAGCCCATGGTGATCAAACAGAGGGGAAAAGCAGCTCTGATGTTTTTTTTCTGGTTCGACCACAGAACTGGTGCTCAACATCCTTATCCCATGCCCTAACAGTCCTTTAGCTGGATCTTGCAGGGAAAGATATGATTCCTCACCTCTGCCTCCTAAACAAACCCAGGCACCTCTTCAGTGGACAGGCTGGAACTGTCGCTCAAACTAACCAAATTAAAGTATATTGAGTATCCTGAGCATCACTTTTAAGATGCTGCACCTAATTAGATGATCACTGATTTTTTTTCTCCCCCAGCCCCAAGAATAACATTCTCCAGTGGCCAAAAGACACACACTGATTTCTGAGGCCAAAACACCCTGCAACATTTAATTAAAACATCAGCTGTAAAGACCTAATGGTTGATTTGTCACTTCAACATTTCATAACGGGCATTATCAAACTCTCCCAGGATCACAACAAGCGAGGTTCGTACTAATGTGGTTCAGCCACACACATTCCTATTAATATGGCTCATGCACACATTTTCTACCTAATCAGCCATCTGTCAATGACTGGAGACTTTCCTCCAAGTCTAAAAGGGTCGAGGAGAATATTATGCGCTAAAGCTAGAAAAATCAAAAATCCTATTTCATGGCTGCATTGTTTTTAAACCAATGTCTTCACTGCTGAAAGCTGGAAACGGTACCTTGGTGCAGAAGGTGCACGTATTTCAGCTCTGTGTGTGCAAAATACACTTTATAGGCCAAGTGAAAACTACAGTCAGCATCCAGTGAGGTGAACTGCTGGCCTTGCAACCAGCCAGACTGCAAGAAGAGAAGCCGTCAAATACGCCTCCTGAGACAGAGCCTTCGGGTGAGGCAGGGCATACGTATGTATGTAAAGACTAATGGCCTTCATTCTGGGCTTCCAGGCAGTCTGCAGGAAGAATAGTTTCTGAAAAAAAGTCAGTAGGATGTAGAAAGCTTCTTGAATATTCAGCCTACTTTCTTATCACTTTCATCGTCATAATTTTAAGTTTCACATATGAACCCAGGCTGAAACTAAACTCCAAAGCTCAAAAAGAAATCTGGATTCTTCTCTAGATGTGACATTATCTAAGCTCAGCTAGTTTTGAGGTTACAAATAGGCAGGGCAATAAACCTGTTACATCCATTTGTCCATTCTTTCACCCAAAACTTTTTTTTTAAAAAAAAAAAAAGCTCAAACCTGAAGTTTTCAGCTAAGAGAAATAATGAGCAATTACCCTTCGTGGTATTTTCTAAAAACCACTTTAATGTGCAGATTCCTACCTATCCTAACTCCCCGAGTGCTATCCCTGCTTTTCAAACCTTTGTCCAGAGGAGAAACAAGGTCAGTGCAATGAAGTCACCGTACAGCAAAAACCTTCCCAGTACACAACAGACCTGTTTTAGCCCAATACTGCAAGTATGGCATTTAGATCCAAGCTGTCTTACTAACTTACTCCACTCTTGCTGCAGTGCTTATTTTCTCATTAGGCTATTACAAGAGAAGAAAAAAAAAAACCAACACTATTGAGAGGCATAAGCCACATCTATGATCTGACCTAAAACCACACAAGCTGAAACATCTGTAATTAATTGGCTATTCGGTGTATTGTTTGACACATGAGCAGAAGACAACATGTTAATTGGAGAGGTCCTTTCAACTCCAATCTGTCCAGCTCCTGTGGTTAGAAAAGACCCCTGAAGTCAGAGCAATTTTTTTGATGGTCATTACTGTTATTCCAGTTCAGAAGTAGCCCCAAGAAAGCCTGGAATAAGAAGAAAATTTCATTTTATCTACATCAGATTTTTCCCCTTTTATATAAGCTCTAATGTAGTTCGTAATTAGGCACTGTATTTAAGGGGAAATTAATGAAACAATAGGCCTCCAGATGATTTTTAAAGCATCATGTCAGCAACACGAAGTTTTTTTTGTCATCTTAACATGTTTAATTGAGATAAGAGTGGCAGAAACTGGCGAGAAACACAGATGACCTCTTATTCTGCTTCAGCGCATCCGATATTTTGTGATCAGATAATGCTGATATGTTGAAGCGACTGGTGTCCTATTTCTCTCCTTTCCCAAATATGAATCAGACTAAACAAAATGCCTGTAGACTGGGGGTTTTGTTGGTATTTCTTTTAAAGGAAAAATAAGATGTTATCTGTGAGCCCTTTTAAAATGTATCATGTGACTTGAAAACACAAACATTTCTCTCCAGGTTCACAGAACATAAAGCAAGCGTTTAAAGTGCCAAAGTCAGTGAGCCCATTTCAGAACAGGAAAGGTTGAATTTATATTTACAAAGAATACAATGCACTCGCCATGAAAAAAAAAACCCAAAGTTATTACCTCCAAAATGTCTAAAAAAAAAAATTATATTTAATCAGAAAAAGGCATTTCTTTTTCCTAGCATTTTAACATTCAAATGCTCACTAAAAACCTTTTGATGGCATTTAAAATTGTGTTCACTTAATAAATTCTTTATTCAGCACTACAGTTATCCTTTGAATACATCAATTATATGAGTAAGCGCTTCTCAGACTGCTTTGGACAAAAAACGACACATTACAGTATTGTCACTCCCGTAAATGCAACAAAATACATATTCTTTCTGAATACTGAATACACTGTTGATCTGTAATTGCAAAGTTGTATACAAGGCTACCATTTCACCGAGAAATTCACTAAACACACAATTATTTTAACAAGAATGAAATACTCCAATGCAAATATATACAGCAGCCTGCATTTGGCAGAAGCTGGATCCAGTCCCGCAGAGAAGTCCTGTGATTTCCTATTAGATTTGTGCCATTTGCGTTGCTGCTGTGACGCCAGATGCCTTTCCCATTCAGAACTGTACTTTGAAATACTTATTTACAAAAATAATAATAATTTTCACCAATTAGTTTTCCTGCTTTCTAGTGCTGCTGCCCTACTTTTACACTGTTATTGCAATTTACTGCTGAAGCAGAAAGCTGAGTCAAGGAGAAGAAATAAGAGATCATTCTCCTTCCTCTGCCTCAATGTATTAGGTTTTCTCAGTTTTCAGTCCTTTTAAAAGAAGGGCTGCCTTTCCTGATCAACTTCCATTAAACACACACTGAAAACAAACCTCCTCTCAACAGCCTAAGAGCTAAGCAAAGACAGTTCTACTAGAAAAAAAGTAAAACGAAGCCCCAAAAGGAATAAAATTAAAGCTAATCTACTCCAATTACTCTTTTCTCACCTGATCAGTAAAAATTGGTATAAAGCAAGAACTTTGTTTCTGGAAACCAGTAGCTTGTTTTCTAAACTGAATTCAAAGAGGTGGCTGTGGATACAGATGGTCCTCACGCGTAGATCAAAGTAGTTACGAAGACGGACTGCAGACAGAAGTACAGAGCATGTGGGCCACTTCTCCAGGCCAAGGAAGGATCATCCATGATATCCCACTGATAGGAAAGCTAGGGCCTGTATTCTTCACCGTTCACAAGTGACCCAAGGAGGGGGTCAAAGAGGGACATGATGAAGTTCACTGCCTGGTTTCAGCACAGAGCACTAGAAACCTTCCACCTGCAGAGGTGAAGGTCTTACAGGTGAGAGAAGCACAGAGAAGTCTGGTAGGGACTGCTTTTCCCAGTCTTTTCCAATGCAATGATTAGGCAGAATTCAGTGGAACTACAAAAGAAACCACTGGCTATGTAGTTAAGCTATAGAACAGGCTCAGAAAGTGACTGGATATAATTCACAGCAGGAAAATGACATATACTAAAACCGCAGAGACCACCTACCCACAAGCAGACCCTACTTGTCAGAGGAGGCTGAAAGAATACTCTAGCAAAACCTATTACTGCATGCTCACTCTGTTCAACATCCCACTGCAGTCAATCATAGATGGACCAGTGCAACCCATCTCACAAGTGGACACCATATCTCGAGGTAAGGACATGCCACCACAAAGTCAGCAAGCAATTGCAATCAAGACTCCACTCACTAGGACACAACAGTCAAGGAAGGATTTGTATGTGAACCCCTCTTACACCTTCTGGTATCATTTGGCTTCTGTCTGAACAGTCAATTACTCTAGTTTATAGTATAATAAACCCTGCCTCTTTTTCCTCTTTCAAAGCCTTCCAACATGCATCAGTCTGTGCAGACGTACCTCGAAACTCTGCCCGGCAACAGGACCCTAAAACCTACTTCTAAACCCAGCATGCCTAGAGCTTCTCTAGTAAAAAAAGAAAAACCACCACACATTAAAAACCAACCAAACAACAAACAGACACACGCCCCAACAAAACCCCCCAGGAACAACAACAAAACCAATAAATATGAAACGTTAATGGTCAGACTTAAATGCATCTCAACTTCCCTTCAATAAGCTGTCCAGAAGACAAAAATGTTAGCTACACAGTTTCTGGTGACTGCAACCTAGCCCTGTCCCTCAGTATCACAGTCCTCAAAAATCTGAAGGGTTGATTTTCATGAAAGAAAATTGATGATGGAACACTGCAAGGAAAGTAAGAGAGGAAAAGGGGAGAAAGGCAACTTTACAACTTGGCTGCTTAGAGATGAATCATAAAATTTATCTAGATCTGAGTAGTTTTTATCCTAAAACAAGGAGTAAGAGAAAAGTAGTAGATTTCTTCTCAAGTTTCTGTTTTAATTTTATGCAAATCATGTAGAGTCTACCTCCATATCCCATTATGTAAAATAAGTCTTCATGGGAAAGCCTATCTTATTTTCCTATGTCAAGCATGTTTGGAAAAAGCTTCACCTGACGGACCAAGTGAGGTACAGGGCAAGGTTCTCCAGGTGGGGAATCACCAACATCCTCATACCAAGTCAGGAAGCTGAGCTGGTTTTCCACAGTTGCAGAGGTTCCTGGAGCGGCTGGACTCAGTTTCTGCTCTTCCCTACTTCTCTTAGGAAGAAACTGGAGAAAGGAGCTTGCATGGCAAGCCAATCTAACATCACTCCTCTGTAAGATTTGAAAGAAGTGGAGCAGAGCAGCAGGGAACCAGAGTGAAACAGAGTATGTGGAGCTAGAAAAATTGAAAGCGCTATCGATATACGTGAGGATAGCAAGCATGTTCAAGCCTGATGAACAGCAAAAGGAGAACAGGCGATGCTAAGAAGTTTAGCAAACACATATTTTGGGAACATTTTAGAATGCAAAGTATGAATTGCCAGATTGTAAAGAAATAGAGGATAAAAAGTCTGATTAAAATAACTAGGAAGGCAGGAAAATGGAAGCAGTCACTGACAAGAAAAAGACCATGAAGGGTAAAGAAGTACACACCAAGACAAGAGTGGAATAGAAAGAGACAAAAGGAAAATGGTTTGAGATAGAGTACAAAACACAAAGAGTAGATACAAAAAGTTAGAAGTATGCTTGGTAATCTGCTCAGATCAAACATTATTGTGAAAACTAATGCACTGCAGTGGTAACCCCTAAGACCAGGGTTACAGCTCCAGAAGCCTGCTATGAGTTGAGAAAATACAGACTTGGATGACACACAAGCCTCACTCAAAACAGCTGGAACCCCTGTCCCAGTGACCTGCCAACTCTCCTCATGCAGCCCACCCAGTTACAGTCACTGGCCACCTGGTTATTGGGATACAATAGGGAGAAATTCTACAAAACAAAAACACTGAAGTTGTTTTTACAAGAGAAGTAGGACAAAAAAAATGCATTTCTCAAAAAAAAAAAAAAGAGCTAGCTAAGTACTGATGTAAAACTGTCAAAAAGGTAGGCATGTTTCAGACAGAAAGAAAACTAATCATTTAAACCCCAACAGAGCAACTGGCTGTGAATCAGAGACTCTCACGCAGGCAGGCTGTGGGAAAATGGCCGTAAAAGCTTCCAAGCTTTTCCTGTGCACATCATAGTGCAAGGTCTGGTATCTCAGGGACACGATGCTTGTGTGGCAGAGTTGGGCTGGGGAAAATGACAGATGCCAGCTGGTTTCATGTCAAACCCAAACATTTCCATGAACTGGGTGTTTGGCTTTTTCCCCTTCCCAGGAACTCATGCAGCCACATTAGGAGAAGAAACAGGGATGGCTGGTGCTCTCCCAATCGGACAGAAAAAGGTGGAGGCGAGACACAATCCAGATTTACAAAGCAGCACCAGAAAAAGTCCATTTAAAACAGGTAAAATGATTTTTCACCCGGGGGCAGAGGACCCCCAGAGCTTGCTGCCACAGGGGTAGCAGACACAAGTCCAGCACTGGGTCAGAGATGCTCTCAGCTCCCTTTGTGCAAGCTTCTCTTCACTTGACAAAAAAAGAGCAAGTGAGGAACTCAAGTTAAAGACTTTCCCTTGGTGGCTCGGAGAAAGAAAAAGCCATCAGAGGTATGGTTTGCACCTCCAGAGCTCGTCACCTGCCACCAGCTAAAACCCAGGCACCAAGTCCTGCAAGAGCCATATGTCCTACCATATGTCCAGAGAAACACTGACTTGAGGGAGGAATTGACCCATCCTCGCTACAACACGCTGCTGGTGCTACGGTCCAGTCTCCTGGATAAACGCATTTGCACTGATCAATTAGTAATGCCAGGATTTAAGCTTTAATTTCCTGTGCAGCCATAGAATTAGGTTACTTTGATTTGATTCAGCCCAGGATTTCTACCAGCTTTATAGCTTCTTACATTTGTATTTCCAAGACATAGCATGGTTAACAAAAGAGCCGAGTTAACAGATGGGAGAGAATAAAATTGATGATCTTGGATCCATTTCTGTTAAATTGACGAGCCCATTTCTACAAACTAGGTATTACATACATCACAGAGCCAACAAATTAAGGATTTTAGTCCCATAACTACCTAACAGGGAGAGCTACCCAGAGAAATTCGAAATACTGTTATCTTTGAATGCCTCAGGGGAAGGGGAAAAAAATGTAAACTCATAAGCTTATTCATAACCACCTATTTTACAGCATTACAGATACAAGACCTCAGATTTTTACAGTCTCAGTCAGTACTTCTCATAGGTAATAAATCAGCTTCAACAGTTTGGTAAAGGAGTTAATTCAAAGCCAAGAGTTCCCCTAACACATGAGCATGCTGCAGCTGTTTCATATTCAACATTTTGTGCAATATTGTCAATTTTCCTCAGCTTTGTTTCTTCCATTTCTTCCCACTCAGAAGAATAAAAGTAACTCTGAAGTGGAAAAAAAAAACCCATTCCTTAACTACCTTGAGAAATAAGTTAGCGTGACTATGAAAGCCAAGCAAGCTCGAGGGGACGCAAGGTCTTGAGATATACAAATTGACACAGCTATTGAAAAACCCCACAGATTCTCCTCAAGAACAGCCAAAGAGAGACGATTCAATGAAATTTGATGATATCAGAGAAAACAATCCAGTGCACTAAGTATCAGAAATTTTCTTAAATGAATGCAGAAAACGTCTGATAAACTTTGCCCTCAGAGAGAGAAATGGAAATTTCTATGCATGAGCAGGAGTGAGCCCTAGGGCCACAGCCAGTGCCATACCCGCTATCCCCTTAGGAATTACAGAACGTTAGAGAGAAATGAGAAATACTGATGACTGACAAAATATATGAGTAGAAGAGCCTGGAAACCATGAGGATAGATCATGAACTTTACAGCATTAAGCTTTTAAAAATCTCATCTTCCTTCACACACATAGAAAATATGAAGCATTCAGCAGATTTTTAATAACATATGTTTTGTTACACATATTGAACTGCGATGACTTTTTCCTCTAGAAGTCATTTGCACAAACAGTATCAGTGTTCTTAAATGTAGAACTGAGAACTGTTAGTAACGACCTTATTTTGCTTTTAAAAAGTAAAATAAGAAATTCGTATTATTTTGGCATTTTCCAGAACTCTAGCTACCGGCATTATTTGGGAGCCCCCTCCTCTAAGGTTACAGCAAGGTAAGAAGTGCAAGATACTGGCCAAGGCAGCTCAGGAGCCAAGAACAGCTGGTTTTTCATCATGCTCTTGAAAATGGTGGTTGTACCAGGAGATACAGGCCAGGCCTAAGGAACAACCTACTTCATGTTATTCCGTTTGGAAGCAAGTACACCTCACAAGAGCAGTAGCAATCAATATCAGTCCAACATGAAACAAGCCTTCCCATTCAGGGGTTCAGCTGCAACCAGGGTCAAAAAGAGCAGAAAAAGAGAAGTTGAATAGCACAGTGATCCATGAAACTACAAATCAAGTTGGTAAATAACATCTCTGCCCAAACAAGCTATAATACTTTATAAAATAACAGCAAATGGTTACACTGCTGATTGACGGAAAAGTACCAGACAATAGTTTAACAAGGCCAAGTGCAAGG
>NW_010262879.1:0-31298 GCF_000690775.1 Eurypyga helias
GATTCTATGATTCTATGATAAAACAGTCAAACAAGTGGTACCTTTCATAATATTGACACCTTATTCCTCTATAGGAATGTTGAGCTGAAGAGACTGAGGAACATTATATCCATGGTTTGTAAGATGAAAAATTCATTACGCTATGGTCTCAGCTCCTTCATAAGATATACATAGCAATATTTTCCCCCCCAGACATTCCTACATTTCATTCACAGCTTCTGATTGAACAAGATCATTTATTTTAGGCATCCAGTCTTCTGAGGAGTGTGGGGGTAAGGTCTTATTATAGTTTTATAGCTGTAATTGTGAGACATTATTATGTTACTTGGCAAGTGTTAATCAACCATAAATTCTAGTTTGTTTTCTGGGGTTAAAAATTATAAACATACTTAAATCCAACACTATTGCTGCAAAGATGCCCAGCTAAGTAATAAAATAAAGGTTAGGATGCTCTTTTCCAAGTCTGCCTAAAAACTTAAGTACCAATTTATTTTAATAGGACTGGAGCATTCAGGATCCTTAGATGTTTTTGAAAGCCCAACTGCAAAGAAAAATTGCCCTCCAGTGAGCACAAATATAAGTTCATATTCACCTTTGTTATCTTTGGCTTTAATATACCTGGAACTTTTCCCTGTATATAAGCGTTATAAAAATTGCTATTCTGAGCAAATTCCAACATGCTGATTTTATGGTGACAGAAACATATGTGCTATGGGCCAGTACACATCTAGCTGTTGTTAAAACATGTTCCACTTCATTTCCTATTTAAATTGGTTGGAGTATTTTTACCTTCCCTTGGTGCCCATGTAAACAAGAGCATCAAAGTCAAAGGTTTCATGTGGCTTGAGGAAATCCAGAACAGATTATTTCTTTGGTTTAGGTCACCTGAACTTCCTTGTGATCCAAAAAACCACATACACACACAGTTTTATGGTATGTATTGATATATGGATATAGGGAAGTGTTTTCTTGCAGTTCTCCGAAGAGATCCTTTATAACAAATCACTCATAATTACAAACGTTAAAGGTCTTGGATCTCTGAAGAAGATTCCAGTACATCCCAACCTATGTTCACTAGGTATGAACACTAATATGGGTTGTTTGGTGTTCGGGGCTTTGACTCTTCTAACAGTGAAATAAATTAATGAAAACTCATGCCAATACTATGCCCACTCAGAAGATAAGTTTTCACTGACCAGCTCTTATGAGATGGGAGTAACCTTCAAAACTTACTGAAAACAGTGGAAATTAGAGGCAGTTGATAACCTCATATTGTGAAGGCTCATCCAAAACTTATTTGAGAGGCACAAATTATGATCTTGTGGAAAAAAGTTAAGATAAAACAAGGGGGTGGGATCAATTCAGGTAACTAAAAGGAAACAATAACATTCTGATATTTTAAAGGATTCTGAAGAATTTGTTACAGCTAAATGGAATGCCAGAAGATTGTTCTGACTTACCTCTGTGCATGATTCAAGTTATTCAGATTAATTTTCTGCATGGGTCTATTAGCTTAGTCCTAAATGAGTTGTATAGGTTCTTCTATAAACTTAGATTTTGAATTACTCAGATCCATTTGTTTAGTTTTGCAGTTGATAAAAAACATTGTGCTTACACAGAATTCCATAGGGATGAAGACAGTTCATGCTGCCTTAGAATAAAGCTCCTGAATTTTACTCCTACTGACTTGTATATTTCTTTATGAGTGAGATCAGTGTATCGAATTTTAACTGTCTAAATAGTAGACGTCTAGTCTAACCTCTTCATCTAGACCTCTCAACACAGAGAGGCACTTCCTCTTCCAAACTCCTCTCTTAGAATGGGTTCAGCTCACTGAATGTGTTTATTGACTGAAAGTTCATGATAAGGCACTTATCATGTTCATGGTGGAAGTTAGCTGTGGTGAGTTCACCCTCCACATGACTGAAGACAAACCACACAATAAAAAAGAAATTTACCCTTCATACAATCATGGAATCACAGAATGGTTTGGGTTGGAAAGGACCTTAAAGATCATCTAGTTCCACCCCCCCTGCCATGGGCAGGGACACCTTCCACTAGACCAGGTTGCTCAAAGCCTCATCCAGCCTGACCTTGAACACTTCCAGGGAGGGAGCATCCCTGATATGAGAAAGAAGGATTTCTTTGTGGAGGTGGTCAAACACTGGAACAGGACCCAGATAGATACCTTGTGAAACCCCCATCCTTGGGGATATTCAAACATACACTGCACGGGGTGCTGAGCAGTCTGTTGCCCTGCTTTGCACAGGGGGTTTGAACTAAGTTCGCAGGTGCCTTCCAATCTCAATTCTCCTCTGATTTTGAGATTCAGTTCACCTAACTAATAGCTATAGTGCGGTTCTTTACAACTGAGCTGGTTGCTCTGGGTTCCATATGACAACAGGGTTGTGACTCATCCAACAGTGACTTTAAGATGAGACGTACCAGCCCATGCTCAGTGTTGATGCCTAGTTGTGGAGACAGAGGGGAGCTCCTTCTAAGCCACAGTGACTTAGTCGTATCAGTCCCGCACTCATTACCTCTCTTTCACATTTGTAGAGCAGAGATACTACCTCAGTATTTTTTTGGAGGAACACATTTGTTAATATTTGAGCCTCACTCAGAGACTGCGATGTTGGCTGCTATATATGGAAAGAGAAAAAAGAAATAAAGTCTTCCAGATGATGACAGCATTGTGGCTCCCTCCTCTCCTAAGCAATGCCAACAATAATTTTTAAAAAAGCCTTTTATCTTCAAACGTATTTCAGAGCCACTTCAAAGTGAGAAGTGCTTCTTAACATATGAACTTTTAGATGGCTGGGTTGAAGAAAATATGGAGCTTTCCTTTAAACAATTAGAGCCCATTTTGCTAATCAATTTTTGTCAGGCACCTAGAAACATTTTTCATGATCAGATTCCAAATTGTCTTGAACAGTATGAACTAATGACCTTTTATCAGTCCAGTTTGGGGCACTCTGATACATCCCTGCTCAATTTAAATAAATCACAAACCTTAATTAACAAAGACTGGCATGACTGCAAAAGCAATGAATTAGTTTGTACGCTATCTGAGAGATCACAAACGTACAGTAGTTACAATTAATGGATTTAATTTTAAATGCTGGGGCTCCTGCATGAAAGTGCCTGAGAAGTCCATCCTGGCATTGTTATTACTCTTTAATTATAATTGATGTACCTGGGAAAGATGTCAGCAGTGTACATTTTAATACAGGTGCTAGTCTCCCTTAAGAGCTCATAGTCCTTGCTTGAAACAGTCAATGATATGCAACAAGGATTTGATTAAACCCAAATTTATTAGGGTTATTAAAAGTCATTAATTATTTGGCACTGCAGAGATGTAACCTGGTGCTATTTTTTTAGTAGATGGCTTTATATATTTAAGTTTGAGAAGTGAGGTTTATTTTTAGTTTCAAATACTTCTCTCCCTCTTGGCCCCATCCTGCCATTCCTGTTTCTTGCAGATTTCTGTCTTTTTTCCCTTCCTTAGTCTGAGCTCTTATCTTCCAAGCAGATATTTCCAACTATTTTCCATGCTTTTTTCCAGCCACAAGAGAGGTCTTCACTGCTCCACTATCACTGTTCTTGTGTGATGCAGCTCCCAGGAGGTTCAACCAGCAATGAACAGTTAGTCAAGTCTAAAAGATAAAGTCAGCTAACATCAGCAGAAGATAAATCCACCTTCTGTAAAATTACATCAAGTCCACTGGCATTTTTTGAGATGTCAAGCTTGAGCTGTACATAAGTTGCCTGATACTTAAATGCTTTCCACGGGTCATCTTCTGCTCCCCTCCATCCCACATTCAGCCCAGCAAGTAGGATGGACACCAGGCACAGATGAAGTCAATAGCTGCCCATGAAGGGCAGGACAACAGCTCTGGTCTCACTGTGCACTTGCCTGTGCCATCTGTAGAACCAGGCCAGCAACTCCTGCCTCTGCACAAGGAAACTGCACCTAGAAAGTGGAAGCAACAATGAAGGGGGTAAACAGTCCCAAAAGTAGGCAGTGTTGCCCCAGCCCATCTGTGACCTGAGAAGAAGTGGCAAGGTCAGCTCAGCCAGGATCTGCATCCCACTCTTCTTCCCAGCTTGGTCCTCCCTCCTTCTCAGAGCTGGCTGGACCACACTCCCAGCCCTTCGTCCCAAGGACACTCCTGCCCACTTCACCAAATCTCTGCTCCAGGCACTCTGCCCTCTTCCTGCAGGATGAGTTTAAAAGAAGTATTTGCTCCCCAGCTGACTATCATAATTACAGCACAAACCTTGCATTAACGTGCTTCTCTAATGCCTCAGCTTCTGGAGTTACTAGACTATAGGAAAACTCCAGCAGTCAGTGGAAGAGGAAAATTAATTTTCTGGTTACAGTGACTGGAAATGGGAAGCAGGTGAGTCCTGAAGGCTCATAAAAAACAAAAGGCAATTAAAATTAATCCCATATGGATATCGTCATTGACTTTACAAAAGGTTTGTCATTGACTTTAATGCAGCCAGAATTTTCTCAACTCCTTGAAAAGAAGTGCATTTTTTAAGGCTGTATCTTGATTATTTGGGTCTGATTCACCACATTTAAATATTTAGGGTTGACAATAAAACATTTTATGGAACTCTCTGACTATTTGCTAAATTTTGTGTATTGTGCATCTCCAGAGCACAAACCTATAATTTAAAAATTAAATTATGTAAATAGAATAATGGAAACAACATCAAAACCATGTTTTGTGTAATTATATACCAACTTTCTTCAGTTCAATTTTCTATGCTTACCAATTAGTCCCTCCAGCGATTGTAGTCAGTAACAGTGACTGGTGCTGGAGAATCAAAACAAAATACTTTGACCTGAGAAATGGAAACTTGCTACAGGCCTTGCTTGCTTTGCATTATCTGGTACCCTAATTTTAAGCAAATAAATATCTTGCCCAGATAATAACACTGGTTTGGTTTCTTGTGGAATACAGGACATGGAATTTGATTCATTTGCCTCTGCAGTTATCCGTATACTTTGGCTGTAGGACTTAAAAATTCGTCCTGCATCATGCACTCTGGTCCTGTGCTACCACAGGCTCCATACATATAATCCTTTGCACAAATTTATGGAGCTCCATCCTAACAAACACTTTTCGAAGTAGAAACTGATGAGTTTGCCTTTCAGGAATTTGGGCAATCCCTGTTTGGGTCCGTTTACCCTTAGGGCCTCTGTAACATTCTCTAAGAGCAGAATACTGTAGCTGAATGACTATAAATGTTCTGAGAGTGAAAAAGTAATGCCTTCTGTTAGTTTTAAAAGTTTTTTACTTGTTGTCCCTCAGCCTTTCCCACTTTTCGGACTAACCCCATTAGAAGCTGTTGCAGAATCTAACTGATAAGGAGCCTAAAGCCTTTCTTCGAATTTCTAGCCCAACTGTTCATGGCCAGTCTATATCCATTTGTTCTTGCAGAGCAGGTCTCCCCTGTCATAGTGGAACTTTACTTTCAATTTTAGAAGTATTTCTGTGAATGCATCGCTTGCATTTACTCTTCTTATCTCTGCATGATGCTGTTGTCTCCTAATAACCCTGAGATTCACTGGTACATCCCAATCTTCCTTTTCCTCAGACATTTTCAGTTGATGGCAGAATGGAATTTGATCTCAGTGTTGGATTCCAGTACTTTTGGTTGTTCAGTACTTACTTTCTGATGGATATTCAGATTCACCTTAGTATTGACAGTACCTCTCAACTTTTTACTACTGGCAAATTCTTAATTAATGTGTATGTCACAATCACTAATAGAAATACTGTACAAGACAGGCCCAAGGCTGGACAGGCACTAGAGAACATCTCTGGTGACCTGTCAACTTACACAATTTCTGCTTGACTGAGGTTTTTCTTCACTAAACTTAGCTTACAGTAATTTTAAGGAAAATGTAATGCGGCAAAGCAGCCAGATTATGCCAGACAACTTGACCTTGATTTTTTTCCTCTCCATCCAAAGTACTGTGAAACCTAAACAGGAGAAAAAGTAAAAAAGATAAAAAGAGTAAAAGGTATACAAGTCAAATATTATCAATTACTGCAATCCTCTTGTTATTTTCATTTGTTCATATGAAGCTTTTTAAGTAGGATTTGTTTCTGGGATAGACTGTCTTTGGAAAGCTTCCTGGAAATAGTATATTTTAAAGCTAACTTTAAGGGAACAGAAGGTCATGAATTCATTTCAAAAGGAGACTGACTTATGCATATGATCTCCTTATTGCTTTTTCAAGTGACTATGCTAAAGGATTTTAGGAAGTTTATTGTTATTTATTTTGTATCTAACTAAATCCCCTGCCTCCACATAATTATTTTTAAATTACAATGATGTGGCATGTTTAATGTGGTTGGGAGTCAGCAGGCAGTATACCACAGATAATCCAGATATTTATTTACCCAACTAGACAGACCAGTGAGATCTTGAATATTACCTTGTTGTTAGTTGTAATTCAGTTATTTTTAGAAACTCTCGTGATAAAGTTCAATCTTTCTTCCTGACTCTGCACCTAACTGACATATTTCCTAGTAAAATCTCCTGTCCTCAGAAGCCACACAGCAAACAAAACACCCTGTGATGCAAAAAATTATACAGCATGTGAAGTGTATTTGTTGGCCCCATACTGCCTGTATGGAGACAGTACCTATAGACTTTACAAGATTGAAAAGGGAACAAAATTTTACAGATATGTTTGACTTTTGAACTCAAGAAAAACTGTTTACTTAGTTTCAGGCTGTTGCTGCTAGAATGACAGCTTTGCAGGGCAGTGTCATACTGTACTGAATATGCTAGCAGTATATCACTGCTGATAATAATTTGCTAAATAAAGTGTCTCTGGTAACAATATCCCAAGCCATGACTTCTTTTGTAGATTGTATTTTAGTTTTAAGAACATTAATCTAAAGAAGTCCGATAACAGGGCCTGATAGAAAGTAACATTTTCCATAGCATAACCCTGGTATCTAGAAAAAAGTTATAGCTGAGTGAATACAGAGAAAGTATAATTATATTCAAAGAGCAGTTATTGCTGTACTTGCATTAACCTTGCAGGTCTCATGCCTAAAATGTCTATATAATGTATTTAACCTTGCATTTGATAATGAAATATGATGAACAGATCTCTGTAGCGAAGTGCAGAAGTTGTTCAGGAAACGCTCACCAATCACTGCTGGAGCACCTGTGATCAAATGAAAACAAGAAATATGGCTGTAAAAACATACAATGTGACAGATGAGGAAAAGCAAAGCAAGAAAGACAGAGAACTGTCAAGAAGGTTATTTCTATCATGGCAGATCATCTAGAGACTTCCTGAAATTGAAGTTCCATCACTTTTGAAAAACTAGTAAAAAGGAGTCATTACTTTTGAGAGCTTGGATCTAATAAACACTAGATTGAGGGAAGGCTGAAAGTATTTATTACCTTGAGGAGATGAGGCAGAGACTGCATGTGTTGCCCAGGAGCAGGAAAGCACAAGCAGAGATCAGCAGAATTCGGTGTGGATCCCCTTCTGTCCTCTTTCCTATAAAAGAGCTGGTCTGCAAGGATTCCCTTTAGCATGGAAGTTTAAGCTATAAAGCAGACAATGCTATCAGTAGTTTTGCAATGAGATTATCTATTGCTGATGTTGAAACATGCCAAAATTATTGAATCCCACATTGATTCTATTTGTCAACGTTTTACTTTTCATTGTTAATCCATGATCCTTCAAAAACTCTCAGATCGTTGGTGTTCAGGCAACCCAGTCACAAATACTTTCAGAATCAAAAGAAAATAGACATATGGCTGGTATTTACAGCAAAGTTACCTGATGTCATCATTGAAATGTAATTTCTAGTTGTAGTCTAGTCCACACACAGAAACTTTTAACCTGAGTGGGATAATCTGTTGAACCCAAATGGGGTAAGTCACCTGGGCTAGAGATGCTGGAGTAGCCTGGTCCAGGCTCGGTATGTACGCAGCCACGAGGTAGCATGGCTACCAGAGCAGCTCTATTTATCCAGGGCCTTCTCACAATAGCTCTGTGAGTGCAAAAAGAAATGTTCTTCCGTGTTCACTGGGAGTGAAGTTGCTGAGCAGTTGCTTTTACCAGTGCCACGAATAAAACTTGGCTTTGTCAGGCAAATGAATAAATGCACAATATGGCCATAATTTGAAAGTGAAGCTAGCTCAGAAAGAAACCTATGAGAAAATAAATTGTGTTACCTCTGTAGTAGATGACACTACTAAGGCTAGATTAATTCCTCGCAATTATGGACATTGACACCTCCTAGTATCAGAGCATAGTTGGAAAATGGTGCAATTTTGCATCACCCAAAAAACTAGAACATTTGTGGTTAATATTTGAGCATTCAAATTGCATGAGGTCATTTAACTATACAAATTTTACATCACTCCTTTACAGTTAGTAGTCATCTTGCACACTCAAAAAAAAATCCAAGACTTGTTATTTGTCTTGTGCATTTTAATTCTACCACAAGATGACAGATACTGTTTTGGAGCTACCATTTATTGTAAAACCACTAAAATGTCCCTCTATTAAAGATTTCATTGAGATATGTCCTCAAGGCAGGAATTTAGAAATTTTTGGACTACAAAAAGTTGCAGTTGACTACAATAGGTTTTCTAAAAATCTACAAATGCATTTGTTGAGGAGCTTATACAATATAAGACAATCAACATAGTTCTTTTGGGGGTTTCATTGGGTTTATATTTTTTAGTAATAGTATGAGGTTTTGATTCTGTTTACCCTGTACTGAGGCCTTTGTATGATAAGCAACGTTAAAGGTAAAAAAATACAACATTTCAGAGATTTACCGCTGTGAAGCCTGGCTACTAGACTGTAGCAAAACAAAGATAGAAGGTACATTCCAGTTGTATCAATCTGCTGATGTAGCATCTCATATTCCTTGGGTTTGCTGTACCTTTTTCTTTTTAATTATGTTTGTGGCAATAGCAGTGTACTATTTTTAAAATTGGCAGCTTAAAAATCTTACAGATTTGGAGAAAGACTGGAAGTTGGTTCAGTAATATCTTTTTGTGCCTTGTGTCTGCAATCTGCAAATCATCATGTTAGTGTTGTCACTTAATGTTCCACTGATGGTTATTTTGGAAGAAACATTGGCTAATGTAACAAATGGATCTGATCACAAATGGACTTAAAATTTGGAGGATTAATGGATTTGATGACAAATACTTAAAAGGCAGCCCAGCACTTAGGGTTGTGCAGACATTTGCATTTAAAATAGGAATTAAATTATTTTCTAATATATGACTAATAAGATGTCTCTGTCCCAAACCCTTACTCATAGGAAAGCAAACCCATTAGCTGAAAATGTTAGATAAAGCCATTACATTATGTTCTAACCATTTTTAAAGCTGTTCCTTTGGAAAATTTTATTGGCAAATAGAATTCTTCTTTGGATCTGTCTAATAATAGAGTTTCTGAAGCCTGTAGGTTGAAAAATGACCCATTTGTAGATTATTCTAAAATCTAGGACATGGACTATTTTAAGGTTTACTAATGTGTAAATGTTGGCTTTAATAGAGTCACCACAGTTTTACATTCCAGAGCTTGCCATATAACACTCTTCCCAAAATGTATCTGTTTTAAATTACTTTCCAAATTAGTTTGTCATAAAGTTTTTTTCATGGCAAATATTGCGTCATACAATTGATTTTTTATTCATTATTTCTGATGAAGAATAAGTTGTGCAATGTATTAGTGCAGGACAAGACACACAGAGAACAGCAGAGATAACATTTTATTAGAGGAGTAACTTCAGCTTTGCCAGTGGAGTGATTCAGCATTTCTCTGAGTTATAAACTCGTCTCCTGCAGAGTGAGAGCCTCTTGGCCAAAGAAGTCCCTCGCTAAGACCCTATTGCCAGAGTCTGAGCCCCAAACTTGCCCTTTTCCTGTCTCCTGGCCAGTCTGCCACCTCCTAGAGCAAGTGGCTCTGTGAGTCCCAGCTTTCAAAGCCACAGCTCCCACAGCTCTGGAGAAAATCTGGACAAATCAACCAAGGATGTTCATAAGTTAGCAATCAAGAAGACTCCACTATTTATAGGGTTTTTTTAATAATTTTTAAGCCACATGGGTCATGCAAGAGATCTTTTGGAGTGACGCAGTTTGATGTCCTCCTCTGTTCCTGTGGGGGAGATTCTCCCACAGCGATTCAACCCCGTTGTTTGTGCTTCAGTGAGCCAACCTGATAGAGCAGCTCTGGGGCCATGGTGAAGATGCTCATGCACAGGTCCGGAGGCCAGAGCACCACGAGAAATGGATCTGACCCCATGCAACTAAACCCAAGAAAACCCACCAGCGATCCCACGGCAATCCCACATCTTCCCCTGAACGATCACTCACTCCGTGGGACTGGGAGGCTGGTGACAAAAGTTCCCACAGTCCCATCGTGGCTTGTCCCAGTTAAGCCATTTTAGACGTATATGATCTCCAACCATTGTACAAGTCATCCTGTGCATGTATTACAGCAACATGCATTACCATGCACACATAGAGAGCAAAAAGGAGGAAATGGGATGAAACAGGCTGAATATGAGCCAGGAATTACCCCTTTACAGGAAAAAGATTACCTGGATTTTTTTCTTTTAAACTGGGCTCATATCTTTTTTTGCTTCTTCATGACAGTCAAGGAAGACCTTGAATCTGTTGTATTCATGCAGTCTGAAAATTTTTTTAGGGTATGCTTTTATTTCTTTTTTTACACTTCTTTAGCCAGGTCCTGGCAGGACCAGAAATCCGTGGTGCCTTGCAGCTGGTGAGTCAGGACATCACAAGAGATTGACAGCTGTGGAGATGATCAGTCAGATGGCTTCCACAGAGCTCGGTTTTAACAGTTGTTTCATTTCAGTTGCTGACATTTGGGATATGAGACGTCAGCACTCTCTCTGGAGACAGAATACTCCCACCCTGACACCTGTGATCAGAGAAATCACAGCATGCACCTTCCAAGTTACCCAAGCCCACCTAGGAAAAACAGAAATTACCGATACAAAGTCTCTGCTAATTTTAAGGCAATAACGAGGTAGAAGAAACCTTTTGTTTAAGAAACAAGACAAACTCTTCAAGTGTTCTTTATAAAGATCTATAGTGAAAGACACAATCTGTTCTTAAGAATAATCTTCCTGTTGCTTTTATAGCACAAGATGGAGCAATTGAGTGTTCAGAAAGCAGAGAAAAGCCTAAAGAAATTATAGAGGTCAATTTAACAACCAAATCAGTTATGATTAATACTCTACACTTTTATACTTTCTAATCCTCATAGAGGAACAACTGACAGAAATGTCTGATGAAAGATGACCATCAGCTGGAGTTCCCTCCTCCTCACCTACAGGATTTTACATGGAGAAGATTAAATTGGCTGGCTTCACAGCCCCATTTCCTCCTAAGTTCATTGCTCCATTCACTCGGTCACTGCCCACCATTTGCTAAAGTTATAGCTAGGAAATTCCCTGCAAATCAAACAAGAATGACATATGAGAAATCCCACAAAACCCTTTCCTCAACAAAAAACCCAAAACAACTAAAATGTTTTCTAAAGGTGTTAAATGTATTCCTCACTGAATCAAAAACATGGAAAAACAATGGTACGGTACCCAGTGTTCATCCATAGCCCTCTGACACCCTGGTGCTGACCCACAGGAGCAGACTGACACTGCACCAGTGCAGTTCTTTTCCAGTCAATACCCACACTCACATGTACACACCACAAAGCAGCAAAACATGGGGCTGTGCCCAGCATAGCGAGGAGGTGTTCTGTCCTTCCAGCCCCTCAGATGTCCATGAGATGATAAACCTCAATGGATAGGTCTGTCCTCTTCGCATATATTCTCACTCCCCAAGATGGTAATCTATATATTTAAAAATATGTATGGCTAATCTGCACCCACAGGCATTTGCCCTGTATTTACAGAGAGAAACCTGTGCTAAGAGCTCTGGCCTTCCACTCCTTATTTCCTCCTGCCTTGCCAGTACCTCTCTCTAAAATCCTACAGAACTCAGCTGCTCTCAGCTTTATCGTTGGGATCATGGGAAGATAGAAGCAGAGAAAAGGAATGAAGTTGTTCATGCTGGTTTCTGATCCTTCTGATGGTTTTCTAGATGTTTGGGATTCCTTTAACCAATTTTGTGCTAAAACACAGGTTTTCAGCTTTTGCAGACACTTACAATGTAATACTGTCAAATGCAATAATGCAGGATAAGGTTTACCATATCTAAAATCATGGTTACAGCGTCATGGTGGTCTGGCTTTATTTTTTTCCCAGTTTCTTTCAGATCACATCTGGTACAGTTTCAACATTTTTTCATCTGCAAACTACATGTGGAATGAGAACGATAATAAAGTTGCAGCTACAGAACTTGGGCTGATAATGAATAAACCAGAACAGAATCCAAGTATATGGGATGGAAAGCATTGTGATTTTGTTAGCTGACTTTTTATACTGACTTAGCTCCCAAAAGTTTAGAAGTTGGGCCTCAGCTTAATCCAGCAGGATTTGGGTCTTTTATTATTTTTACTACTTTTTTTTTTTTTTAGGTTTTTACAACATGAAGCTGCCACTCAAGTTTCTCAGCAGTTTGGATATCTCACACAGGAAGGGTGAGCTGTATTTTGTCTGCCAGAAAACATCCCCAATTCCCCTGACTTCAAAGAAGACAGGACTGGATCCTGATGGTCTGCTTTGCTTCTTTGCCAGAAACTCTATTTTTCACGAGGTCAAAGTACTACTTTATAAATCGTGTTTGTACATGATGATAGTACAAGAAGGTTGGGTTTGTCAGTCAGGCTGAGCTGTGTTCAGCCTAGAGAAGACATGAAGACAAAGGAAACCTGGACACGGCCATCCTAATCCTGGGACCACTAGGCTGTTCTTCATTACTCCCAGCTGCCCGTGGCCCCCAGGATTTATGGTTCACCATAATGGTGGGATTTTGGCTTTATCCCTTTCCCTAGGAATGTGTACAAGCATCAGGATAAAGCTGACTTCCAGGGTCTTTGCTATGCTGAATTTCTAGAAAATAATCACATCAAGTATAAAATAAAATTAAATGTCTCCTCGCAACTCACATTTGCTTCGATGTCTGATGAAAACTTGTCAGTGGTCCTGATACGCTGGGCTGGTGTCTGCTGTGGTGTTTCATCACTGTTTTGTGCTTTCCTACCTATCCCTTTTCTTCTTCAACTCTCGGGCTTAAAACTGTTCTGTCTTGGGTTTGTAAAACACCCAGCACGTTGGGACTCAACACAGACAATAAATATCACTAAAGTAGACTCAGAGGCCAGTGTTCAGTACTGCTAGGGGAAAATATCAGGTTTTCCTATTCAAGGCATTGCTGACAGAAAGCAAAAGCAGGCAAGATCTCTTCCTCTCTTGGCACTGAATCACTGATGTGACTGTCAATTAGACATTTTAGGAGCAACAAAGATTATGATATGAATGCAGTTTAATCAGTCATTTTACATCAGCAACAGTGGCAATTAGAAGTGTTTTAGTACTTTTAGGTCAAGATTAAAAATGATAGAATTTATTGCTGCTGATTTAGAGATTAACATTGTGCCAATTAATCAATTACCCAGTATAAAGCATTGACAATTCATTGACATTTTTTTTCCAGGCTGGCAAACTACTATTAAATAGTTGAGGATTTAAAAAAATATATATTTGGAGCTAGAACAACAGCTATTTCAGAAAAAAGGCAGTTGGGAAAGTATAAGCAAAATAAAAATAACATTGAGAACCTTGGCAGTTTTCATCAACCTCTGTATCCACAGGGTTATTACAGAATGAAAAATCAGATACAGCATCTTATTGTTTTGCAATACATAAAAATACTCTGAAGCAAGCATCCTGGGCTGCAGTACACAGGCATCCTAGGAATCACTTTCTCTCAGCCCTAGTTCTGCTGCAGCCTTTCTTAATGAGTTGTCTGAAGGCGTCTGGGGAGAGTGGAATGAATGTATAACATAACAGGCAATTCCCCTTTAGCCTGACTGGGCTTGATCATACCTACATTTCTTGACTTAAAATAATCCAACCTGCATGCTAAATCTAGGCTCCAAAGTAGCCATTCCCACCTGATGCCCTGTTTTGATGCCGGCAGCCAGAATCACCTGGAGAACTATTTCTGATCCGTACGAAAGCAGAGTCAAGCTTTGAACGGTGCCTCCAGACCAGTGCTTGTGCTGCTGCAAGAAGAACTAGCAGCAAGGGAGTTACACAGGTGTGAAATCTGGGTGAGAGAGGAATCTGTCCTGAACCTCCAGTGTGATTCCCACCTGGCCCAGGAGGGATAGAGATTATTGTTTCCAAGATGCTGAGAAATCAGGGTGCTGTGGACTGATGGACTCACTCTGGTTTCTTTACTCAGAAGGTACTGTCTTAGTAGACAAATCATCTGCATCAAAACGATGTGACTACTAGGGCTACATGGTACTGTGCTACTCAACCAGAAGAGTGTACACCAGCATCCAGAAGGTATATTTGCAACTGTGCATTATTTGAATAGGAAGAAGGAGAAAGAAGGAGAAAGAAAATAAGAAAGTCAAAGGTCCAAATTCCTTTTGATATGAGTATTCATACACACATGGAAATTGTATGAATGCAACATACGAACATTTTTTTGTTACTTGAATCAAATCTACCAGTAGGAAAGGGAAGAGCAAAAGTGGGCTTTTGCATTCAAATAACTTGTTAATGTCTGGAAACCAAAACAGTCACAGAACAGCAATAAAGCAGCTCTTCAGTTGTTGCTGGAGGATGTCCATAAAGAGGATATAATGAAAAGGACTGCCCAAATGTGCAAGGATAATATAGTTAATGTATTACTTCTTTTATTATTTTATCATCTTTCATTAATTGCTGGCATCTTTCCTGCTGGTTCCATGAAAAGGGCTTTTAGTCAAATGTCCTAAATGAAACAACCACTTAGAACCTAAGAACAAGGTTGAAACAAGGTTCACCTGACTTCTCTAAATCACACTGGAAGGGGGAGAGCACAATACCATATTGGTTTCCTTTTGCGGCATCCTAATGTCAGGATTGAACCAGACTCCACTGAGAGATGTCCACAGTTTTAGAACTACATCTGTATCCTGGAGTAAAGATCAGGTTTAAGAACATTAAAAGGTATTTCTATTCACCTTGCTGGATGTCGATTTGCTCGGGCTCAGGCTTTAACCATCTTTACTGAATTCAGAAAGAATCAGGCTTGGGATATATACTGGCCAAGAAGGCTGTAATATTTCTAAGTCTTCCTAGCCAAATGGCCAGGCCAGCGCTTAGGCACTGAAAGCTTGGACTCTCCCCTCCAGAGAGTCTTGGACATGATTTTGCACAAACAAGAATGAGGCTTGGCCAGTGAAAATATTTCCCCTCAGCATTGGCTATTGAAGGTCAAACAGCTTTTTCAGACACCCTGTGAGACAGGAGAAGCAGCGTGGAGGCAGTGTCCTTGTGCATAGACAGCTATAACAATAAGTAAATGATCTCCAGGTGAAACAAGGGGGACCAAAGGCTGGTACCCACAACTGGGTATGTTCATCGTGGTCACTCTACATCTCCCACTCGCTCACCTGAGCCAGCAGAAGTCTGTTGTGTAGGAATGCCCATATTGTAGGAATGCACAGGGTCTGACTCCAGGGAGTAAACGAGAGGGTCTGGTGACATTTCTGTGCCATGAAATTCGCATGTATGGGCACTTCAGAAACAGAGTCCAAAGAAGAGGACATACTGCCTGCTCTGAGCTCTGGGTGAAGTCCAGTGAAGTCCTCAGAACCATTCCTTCTCCATCTCAGTGGGCTTTGAATCAAGTCCTTCATGCAGAGGGTTTGGATAACTTCTCTTCGGAACCAGCAACGACCACAATTATACACCATCCTACCATCCACTTGAGAATGTCCCTGTCTCCTCTCCCATAACTTCCAAGTTCAATGGTTGCCCTCATCTTGTTTACTGGAGAAAGGTAATGAACTCAGCTGCATCAGGGTTAAGGAAGCCGCCAAACACATGCAGATGTCACCACTTTTGACTGGCTGATTTTTATTAAAACTCAGTGAGAGTCAGATACGATATTTCCCAGCATCCAACACGGGTACTTCCTTAATCACAAGGTATTCCTTTTACATTCCCATTGCATTCGTTTGCCGTTATTCTGTAGCAGAGACTTGCACTTGTCCCTTTTCCAGCTACCAAACATTCAGCTCACATTAAAAACATAAACCAGCAAGGATATTCTGAGATTTATGGAGAAAATGTCTAGAGAGAAACCCATTCACTGATACTGGAGTAGGCACCACAGAGACAACCCAGCAAATCAGAAGCAGCCAGAAACAAAGATGGATTTTCTTTGTCAGAGCAAATTTTTCAAAAATCCTGTGCTTTTGACCTTTAGACCATAACAACTGATTTTAGTGAAATTGCTCCCAGGTTGCTTGAAAATAGTTGGGAGGAGAATGAATCCATATGTCTTCACTTTATATTAATTTCTAACACTGTAAGGCCTGCTTTGTGCTGAACAGTGTGTGCAGAACAAAAGAACAACACATCTCTTGCACAGGTTATGTTGCTGCTTTCACTTAATGACTCTAATTAAGCTATACTTAGTTAACTGGATTTAACTATATCTAGTTAAACTGATATAACATATAAGGGGAACATAAGGAAGTCTTGATTATATTGATTAGGACTGCACCAGTTTGTAACCTTCTGCTTTGGGTCTGTTTGCATCCCACTGTGCTTGCTGAGAGTTTGGTGTCAGGAGGCACCAGAGCTGAACAGAAACCTTTCAACAAAATCCTTTCCAATTGACAAATCATAGAATCACAGAACAGTTTGGGTTGGAAGGCACCTTAAAGACCATCTAGTTCCACCCCCGCTGCCATGGGCAGGGACACCTTCCACTAGAGCAGGTTGCTCAAAGCCTCCTCCAGCCTGGCCTTGAACACTTCCAGGGATGGGGCATCTACAACATCACAGAGTGTTTGGCAGAAACTCATTGACTTAGAAGAAAATGTTTCCTCATTCCTGGTTGGAATTTCTGGGCAGAGAGAGAAACAACTAAATTTATTTCAGGACTCACCTGCCTCAAGGGGAAAGGGACCATGTCTCTTGCACAAGCAAGTGCTGACAGGTACCAGGTTTGGTATGTTAACAAGGTCTGTGAGGAAGACTCAGTGCTTTCCAACAATTGAGTACAGCCTCCTCTCTTCCCTTCATGCCCATGTGAGGACTTTCTGACAGTGCATTAAACATTGCCTACCCCAGCACATTCATAGCCCATCTTGTTTTGGGAAGGCTCTTGTGCCAAGAAAATGCATTCCAGGGACCCAGACCTGTGAATATGGGAAACCAACATTGCATGCAGACTCATGCATCACTCTTTACCACTCATCCTGCACCAGAATATGCTTAGACTCTCTGATGACTTAAATCAGAGGTAACTGCTGCTCATAAATAACACTAAGGCAATTGCAATGTCACCTGAGGTAGCATTAGGATCATCAAGGCCAGGCTGGAGGAGGCTTTGAGCAACCTGCTCTAGTGGAAGGTGTCCCTGCCCGTGGCAGCGGGGTTGGAACTAGATGGTCTTTAAGGTCCGTTCCAACCCAAACCATTCTGTGATTCTATGATCAGGCAGATTAAGTTCATGGGATCCCATCCAGACCCATTGAAACATAAGAATGTTTCGTTAATCAAAGTAGCTTCAAGGCATGAAGTTACTGTCACAGTAACAGGGAAAGTGAGACACAGGCAGCCATGAGATTTCCCTGTTACAGGCCCAGTCACAGGTAACGTCCTTACAGAGGGTATTTCTGCACAAAGGAAATAATAACCTGAAGGCAGCTCCTGGCTGAACAAATTTAACTCTCATGGTTCATTCTTTTGCAAGATCATTCAGAAATTACCCAGGAGCTGTAACCAGTCACTGCATAGTTGGGTCAGCAGTTCCAGCACATGTTTACAAATTATGAAGTTACTTTTCATGGAGTGTTTGCTCTGTCTGACACGTGCTACATGGCTGATTGATTGGCAGGGTGAAAACTTTGAGCATGAGAAATGCGATGATTCACAGTAAAGTCCATTATTGGTAAAGAAAATGAGGTTTCTATTGGCAAAAAAATGACTGTCATGTGGTGACTCAGGACATGGGCAGGAAACACACCTGCTCCATAGACACAAACCGTATGCTGTGTTGGCCCTGAAGAGCAAATTAAAAGAAGCAAGGACACATCTTTGAACAGCTTCAGGAAATCTGCATGATGGTTTCCACACACTACTGTGTCCAAACAGCTTCAGGGCTTCTGCCATGGTTTTTAGTTTTGCTTTTTAACTCAGACAGTTGTGAAAGGTGTGTCTCTATTTCACATCAGACTCAGAAGTCTGCGTGAGCTCCTGTGAGATGGCCTGTACAGACCCAAAGACTGGGCACTTCTACACCACCCATTGAAGACCACCCAAAGGCAGCCACCCTGGCCAGATTCTCTCTACATAAAGATAAGTTCTTCAAGAACTGGTTATACTGGGACTTATCAGGGACATGTAGAGTCCTTCATACCCAAGACTAGGTCTCACAACAGGAGCTCTCAGCCATGCCCAAGTAAGTTATCTACAGGTGTCTTGCAGGCACTCTGCATGGGAGTCACATGGGTGGAAGATGCAAAGAAAGACAGTGGGAGATTATGAATGAATGTGCAAGCCACAGTGTGTTGGATTAATCCATCTATGAGATGAAAAACCCTAAACCCAAAAAAAAGTTACTCTGCAGGCAAATCAGTACTGTGGATTGCAATCAGATGATTGCTAGAGCTGACACATGGCAGGAGCCCCTGGTTGAGGATGAGGAGGAACCAGTCCTTCAGCAGCAGCATAACCTAATACTGCCTGAAGGCCACCAAGAAACCACAGGTTTTTTCACTGAGCAGAGTCAAGGGGGATTTGTTACCATGGTTCCATTATGGGCAGGCATAGGGGTGTTGAGAAGCTCTGATCTGGGCCTGGGACAGGATCAGACAAACCTGCTATCCCTGGATGCTGATTTTAACCCTGACTGGTTTTCACACTTCCACAGCATTGGTTTAAACTACATCCACGCTCCAAAACTACTCTCCATTAAGAAAACCAGCAGATTTTGGTTTTTTGCATGTCATTTGCTTGCTGGGAGGAATGAGTTAGGGAGGTGGTTACAAAAAAAGTCTTTGGCCTTTTTTTGTATTTGGCAAGGGTTTTCTAAACATGTAAAGAATAAAAATTCTCCTTCCAGAAAAAAAGAGATTCCTTGAGTTGTTGAGGTCAGGGACCCAGATAGATGGACTCTGGTTCCCATTCCTTATCCACAGCAGCCACTTCCACTGTTAATCAGACTGAACTGGAGCTTTTCCATTTCATCCTTTAGACTTGGTAAATAGAATTGTGCAAATATTCTTCTCCAGAGATTTGATTTCAAAGCTCTTGCAATTTTTTCTGTTGTGCATACTCTCAGTCATTGCCAACTATTTCCTTCTTTTTCTTTCCTTTCCCATTTCAAGGCCTGATATCCCCCCAGACCTTCTTCAGCCGCTGCCTTTTTAAGGTGTTGGCAAACCGTCACCGTCTTGATCCCTGTAAGTTCAGTGATCCTCCTTCTGTCACAGCTTCTCCTCATTAGGAGAGGCTCCTTTTTCACTTTAAGTTTTTGCTGAATGTGTTGCTTTCTTTCTCAAGAGTTTAGTAGTTGTAGGGTTTGATGATTTTTTGCCCTGCTTGCCAAAACCCCAACATTTCAATGCTTGCCTCTCACAATGGGAAGAACCTAACATGCTAAAACGTGGGTTTGGGAATTCAAAACTCAGGCAAGAGGAGATTGCCAATGTTACAGTGTCATTCATTTCCAAAAACGAGGGGAAAGCAACTCTGCCACGATCTGTATGTTATTATCCATCTTATGATTTGTACACCAGGAGGATAGAAGGGACATTTTCTCTCTCTTGGATTGGCCAGAATAACTCATAGCACTTTTAAAAATCAATTATATTATATAGCAGGTTTTCAGCAGTTCAGCCTCGAACTGCTGTCAGATGTTAGAAAATAGGGTTGGCAGAGACCTTGACAAGCCCTTGATCCAGCCCTGGGGTGTGATCAAGAATATCTACGTAATCTCTAATTGATCTTTCACTAGCCTAATCTAATAAAAATTAATTTGCTGCATAAGACTTCAAGCCCCTCCTACTTCGGTATATACCCCTCATCCCTGCTCCGGTATATACCCCTCATCCCTGATCATGCAGAAGGACTGACCTCCCTGATATAACCCAGTCCATGATCAGATTTGGATTCTGTCCACCACCTTCTTATATTCCAACTTTACTGCATACCTGGAGTAAGAGGTTTATTCTTAAGACTTTGGTTTCCTTTAGTGAAAGTGAAAATCACAAAAATATGTATATTTGATGCTACGTAGTTGTGTCCCCCCTATGGTTCTGGTTTGGTACTGGAGGGTTCCAGAGGTATGAAGACTAAAGCTACTCAAACTCTTTTTACACCTTTTTTTTTTTCTTTTTGAATCAGAACAGATGGCTTTGTAGATCTGAAAGACTGCACAGGCAACAAGTTAATAAAGTTTTCAAAGACAAGATTTCTGAACTCCTGGGTAAGCCTCCAGGTCACTGTGAAACTGCAGATGGAAATGGGGTTTGCTTTGCTCCCGTTCTGGGTGCCTGCGAGCTGAGCCACTTCCAAGGGGCCACATATCAAAGCTCTGACTATGGGTTTAAGTAAAGGGCTGGCCTTAGTAATTCCTACCTTTCTTGGCACCTTTTTTCTTATGGGATAGAAAGAGATAACACACCAGAAACTGGAGATGCATTGGCCAGAAGGGATGTCAGTCCCAACAGAGTGAGGATATTTGTTCAGAGTAAGCCATGTGGCCCTAGAAAGTGAGCCTAAAAACATCTATTTAGAAAGGAGGAAGTATTTCTATCGGAGTGGGACAGGTGATCTCTAACACCTACTAACTGACACCTCCCTAAATAAAACTTCACCAGAAGCTTTGGATGGTCATCCTTTCCTGCTGCTCCTAGTGCAAGGTTTCAAAGTCCTGTGTTGAATTAAACAGGTTGGTTTAATTCCGGTGGTGAATGGCAGCAAAGGTGAAAAACTCAGCAGTGCCACTAAGTGAAAAATGGTCCTGCTCTAGGGAAGTTGTTCCCTTCAGCAACTCCGTCTCTCACTGCCCAACAGAGGCAGCTGCTGACAACATGATGGGGATTTTGCAGTAGGTGACTTCAGCCGTATCCACCTGCTCAAGAGCAGACTTGGTTAGCAAGCCCAAAATACCTCCAGATAATCACCAGCATCTATTTGTGCATAAAATTGTGATTGCATTACAGCCAGCAGTTCTGATAAAGGTTAATTACTTAGATAAATTGAAAAATCTATGTTCATTTACAAATGGACATAAAATGAAGTCTCAATTATTATAATTTATTTACACTGTCAACTTGGATGAAAGCATATTCAAAAATATTGCTGAAAGCTGGGGCCCTGGGGCCTGATTCTTCAAAGCTTTAACAGCACTAGTAGTTCTTATCCTCTGAGTGGCAGCATTTGGGTCAAGTGAGTAAAGAGAGAAGAGGGCTTCTGTTTTGCGGAGAAGTAAAATTGATCTTATTTAAGAATAAAGTGTGGAAAAGGATTCTTTCCTTGCCCAAAAGTCATGCATATTTCATTTGGATAGTCTAGAGCATTTTTGTGCTACAGTAAATTCATAGCAAATATAAATAGACACCTCCATATATTTATTACTCCAGAGAGACTTGTAGATGGATTTCACCTCACTTACCATACCACAAGAAAATTACATTGAAATCCTTCCAAGATCTGAAATGATATGTTTATAAATTCTCCTTATTGAACTCTTGGCCTCAAGTAACTTTATTATAATAAAACATTTAGGTGTTTATTTTATTTATTTATTTATTGCAATGCATACCATTTACTGCAAGAGAAGTGGCAGCAGATATCACATCCGTCGGCTGAATTTTATGCTGCAAAACAATCATAAAGCATAAATGTACCAAATAATAAAATAACACCCCAGCGTATCAGATATGTAATGAATTTCTGTATGTGCTGTTGTTTTCATTATGCTGATTTACAGCCACTTTAATGTGCAGAGTCTTCTTAAACAACTTAAGAGTTGATTGTTATGGAACTAGACTGTGATTCAAGATAACGTTCTGGCTCTTTGCCATCTTTCACGAAAGTTATCTAAATCCCTCTGGGAGCAAACCACCTTGGATTAAAGAGTTTAGGTTACTCAACATACAAATGATGTTCTAGCCACTAAAACCAATTGCTCAAATATGGTGGAAGCAATATCAACACTACTGGAGCAGGAGACGAGCAAGTGGTGACAGACCCTGGTGTCCACAGGCATATCAGTGTCTTGCAAACCACACACCAGTTCTGAAATCTTAAGAATTCCTGGTGCGCTCAAGCTAACTCTTCTTGAGGATTTGCCTCTACTGACATGATGAATTCTAGCCATACTGTGCATCATTTGTATTCACGTGCAATAGCCTGGCAGAGTCCCTTTTGACAGTGGCACACCAGTTGGTATGTACAGGCAGAAAAGCACACAGTGTGATAGCCTCGCTGCAGGAGGACAGAGCCTTCCAGCAAGGTTAGTGTTTCAGGCGGTGCCCCAGAACTCCAGAGGCTGGAGGAAGGAGACCCTCTTTGGGATAGAGCCAATACCAATGTACCTGCTGTGCTTCCAGGAGAGATTTGTGTCCTTCGAATAGCAGAGGATAAAAGGCAAGTTTATATATCCTGGAGGCAAATCAATGTCACTACAAATCCCAGGACCCTGTTCACTGCCAGAAGTTTAGCCCAAGGATGGATTTTAATACTGGTTTTCCAGAGTTCCCCATTCACCACAGTGCGAGGCTCTGCAGTGCTGATACATCCCCAGCATCAGTGCCCGGTTCCCCGCTGCCTGCCTGGAGGTGGATTCGCAGGGCTGAGCCCTCCTGAGCCCCACGGAGCTGCCTGTGCTCAGCACCTCAGGATGTCAGGAGCGACACCAGTTTCTGAGGTACAGGGATGCTTTTGAAAATGTTATTCAGGGATTCCTCACCCTGATCAGCATGAGGCTAAGCCAATAACTATTTGTCATAACTGTGACTAAAGCAAATGTGATGGTTTAGTGGCAAGGCCTGGGAAGCCAGGTCTGAAACATAACTAGAAAACACCCCACACAACCCTGTCAACCTCACAGCGGCCACGGGCCATGCCAGGAAGGGACTCTGCCTTTTCCTCCTCGAGCATCAACCTGCATCACTGCTGCAGGTGCACGCTGTCATTGAGTTCCTCTCCATCTCTCCCAATTTTGCCAGGACAGCTCTGAGCAGCAGCCACTAATGTTACACCATGCGAAACCGAGTGACAAAATCTCTCTGGTGCATTCCCAAATCTGACTTTTCCTGCTCAACACCCTCTGCTCCTCTTTACCGCCCAGCATCCTCACAGGAGCAACCCCTGAAGCTACAAGGCAATAAATGCCAGCAGTGACTGCAGCAGCAGTTAAAGCAAGTGCTGTGCTAGTCTGCTGACAGAAATGTGGCTGAAATTACTACAACTGTTATCTCTTTTAATCTTCTCTCTTTTACAGGCTCTCTCACCAGCTTCCCACTGAGCTGTAAGTATTGTAATGACATCAATTAGGTGTCCATTAGTATTGCAGATACCACTTTTCATGCAGCATTATGGAGATACATTTATAAAATGTCAATATTTTCTTTCCCTGCATTATGTTAATCATGCTGTAAGTTGCCGCACTAACGGTCTTTGTGGAGGCTGTGATATTTATGCTGATTTAACATTTACAAGCCGCCAGTCTGCCTGGGCCCTGCGCTCCACACAAACACATGTGAAAGGCTAACGAGCTGAGCTGAAAAATGTGTCTGCCTTAAGTAATTTTATAAAGACTTTCAACACATTAGGACACTTACACTGCTCTGCAGACACGAGGCCTGGTCCTATTCACTGTCAAACTGGTGGCAAAATTCCCACTGACTTCCCTGAGACCCAGCATACTGTGCCTTAACTAAATAAATGTACCATAAATGTGAAGTAAATGTAGAAAATGCAGGACCGCTTCCCACCCACAGTGGAAAACTCCCCAAGTATATGATACTCAGGCTACATGCTGGAAGACAGGACCATGCCTGGGCTGGGCTGAGAGCCTGCCATGTTGAGGAGACATTTGCAGAACAGCAGCATCTGGAGCAGGATTTATTCTTCCCCCGATCTCGGGGTAGGTTCCAGTGGTACCTGAGTGCCGTGTGCGAGCTGCCTAGTAGATAAACTTCTGTGCGGCAGGTCCTGCCATCCAGTTGTACATACAGTGATGCCCTTCTTTTCCTTCCCATCAGCATCATTGTGTCAACTCCCACTCCAGCTCTCCAACCACCCTCCCCTTCTGCTCCATGTCCCCGTACAGTCCCCAGCACATCACCCCCCTCCTTCTTCACCTCTCTCCTTTGCCTACACAAGTTTCAGCGAAGTGGAGGCAATTGCCTCCACGCTGACCATGTTGTCCTTCTGCCTCCTCAGATGCCCTCATGTCCCCTTCACAGACATCTGCTGTTCCCCCATCTTTGGCAGCTTTCTGGGTGAGGAGAGATTGCGTAGGTTGTGTTTGCTCAGCACCAAACGCGGCGGGGTTTGCCCCACCACGGGATCTCCCAGGCCTGATGGAGCACAGTAGCTGCTCCAGCTGCTGCCAAGAGTTTGTAACGGAGAAGCCTGTTGGTTTCTTTTAATGAGAGTCACCTCTGTTGACATTGTTTGGTCTAAATGTCGGTATCACAGTATCATCCTCATTTCGCAGCACTTATTTCACCTAGTCCTGACATGATAACAATGTCCACTTAATCTTGCATGGAAATTTCCTTTCAGTGTCCATTGCTCCCCACTGATTTATGCGGACACTGCTTTCTTGTGTCACTGCGAACTGCTCTCCATAGATTTTCTCTGTCATTGATTTGCCATCATCTCCACAATCCAATACAATTTTCCTCCACTTGCATTTGATATTCTCATGTTGACACCAAAGACCTGCATCACTAATACTGTATTAACATCATTCCGACGTGGGAACAAATCCTCACGCTAATAACATTTACTGAGGATAACTCAACATAATACAGTTATCAGTAATTTGCTTCCAGAGGTTTCAGTCTTTGGACTTGACATTCAGACACCCTCTCCGAAGCATTTCTGCAATGCAACTTGTCTCTAAATGAGTAATAATAACTGCAATACCAATAATTTGACAGATTGGGATTTCAAAGAGCTTTGCAAGCAAGTATTTAATTCTCGACAACAACCTAGGCAAGAAATAAACTCCCCATTCCACATTAGAATAAGCTGGAGAGGTTTTTGAGTTTGCTGCATGATAAACTAGTGAAGGATCCTTGGATCCCAAGGGCTATGTCAGTTTTGTGGGAGACCCACAGTCTGTCCGCTCCTCTACCTGACCCAGACAGGCTCCAGATGGCTGCCATGGCCTGATGGCCATTCCCCATTCAAGGATCTCATTTTTTGTTACAGCCAGAAACTCTGGCTCAGACCCTAAGAACCTCTCTCAACAAAATTTAATCAGTACTGATATGTTCCCATGAAAAGCTTCAGTTTCAATAAATCAGCATTTTCCAAGAAAAAAAACATCTGGTTGGAAAACTCCCAGCGCACTCACATCTCTGCTATCAGCTACAGAAAGTCAATATTATTCTCCATCATCAGGACGGCCTCTACACTCCAATTTTTTAACAAAGAGAAACTGAAGTCCCAATAAAGAATATGATCTTTTTCAAAAGTCCCTGAATGATTGAAGACCCCAGCAA
Source organism: Eurypyga helias (assembly GCF_000690775.1). Lineage (NCBI taxonomy): Eukaryota > Metazoa > Chordata > Aves > Eurypygiformes > Eurypygidae > Eurypyga > Eurypyga helias. The sequence goes on from NW_010262879.1 coordinate 25,928, forward strand.
TTTCATAGGACGCCAGTTCCAGAGTCACTTGTAAGCTTTTGAAAATCCCACCCTAAATCTATCATTTTGAAGGCTGTTTGATTTTTAAAGTGTGTGGTTAAAAAACCCAGAAGCAGCTAAACAAGAGCTTCTTCAAGACCACACAGCAAGATCATACTGTCCACGCTGTGATGAGCAGAGAAAGTTCTGAACGCTCTTCTGGCCCGGGTGTGGGTAGGGCAGCAAATCCAGGCTCTTTGCAAGCCACACTGGTGCAGGGGTCTCTTTTTTCCCCTTAACAACCATACATGTCACTCAGCCACAGTTCCACTCATTTATCAAAATCATTTGAACTGCCCAAAGCCACAGCAGGGCCCCTGCCAACAGGAGAATGTTGGGGCCATTCGCCACAGGTACATTTTAGTGAACTTCATTGAGAAGGTTCCTCCAAGCTCAACCAGCAGAAGCTATGGATGATACCACTCCTCTGTATATTATCCATTAGCAGAAGACCCAAGGTAGCCCAGTACTAATCCCCAGTAGCAAACCTGACATACTCACAGCCAACAAAGAAATTTTGGGGAAAACGAAAGGCTTTCCTGAGTTGCCTACACCCCCTGTTCTACTTGCTGAACCAATCTATTCAGCTGAGAGCTTTAGGAAAGCTCGGTATTAAACTGTCATTTTGTCAATAAAACGTCATTTCATCAATAGTATGTCCAGGTGGCCAAATGTTTCTGCATAATTAATTCAACCGATGCATTAAGGAATGTTATACACAATATTAATCAAAAAGTACTGTGAATATAAGGACTATATATATAAACCAGCTAAGAAAACTACAAACCTGTTTGAAAGCTAAGATGATCCTTCAATTTAGGGAGATGTGGATTCTGCTAGCGAAAATGCAATTAAGAAAATAGCATGATGGTCTGTGGAAATATATTCTTTAGTTCCCTAAACCATTTCCTTATTAGCAGGGCCTTACTGGGACCTGAACTGAAATTGTACCAGTTGAGGCACAGGGATCACTAAGACCAGAGCCTTAAAGGAAACAGAATTTCTGGTTCTTGGGAAATTCTATGATTTTGATATTTGGGTTTGTTCCGAATAAAACTAAATTGCAAAATGCTGTAAAACTTTCTGAGAAACTTCAGCTTTGCAATATGCTGTCAAGTCAAGCAGAAGCATTTTCTTGCATTTTGGATTGAAATGCTTTGCCATGTAAAATTTTTACAAAGTCAATTCTGCGATGAAAATGAGGGTATTTAATCCCAGGGCTGTCTGAAATTCCTCCCTGAGCAATTGCTGAGCGCAGCGGCCGCCGGTCACGCAGAGTTGTGGTCACTGCTGACCTCTCCCTCTTGATGCTGACGTCCTCTTTGCGTGGCATGCTCCAGACACTGCCTCCCGCTTCCCCGCTACCCCTCCCCAACCCCACAGTGCAGACCGGGACCCCTTGCAGATGAGGACCCCTCATCCTTCCCATCCCTCCTCACCGCCCACCAGCCTCTCTCTCGCCCCCAGTCGCTACACAGCTTTAGCATCTCTGCGGTCCCACACCTGCCTCCATCATGTCCAGCTCTGCATTTCCCTGGAAGCCCCCGTTGCAGGTGGGGTACCCACGATGCTCAGTGAGCATCACTCACCCAGTCCTGCGCCGCTACCAGCTTCTTCCTTAGCCCGTTTCCCTCTCTGTGCTCAGGTCTGACACCTCGCTCCTCCGGCACCAGCTGCTGCAACCCACGGGAGGCAGAAAAAGCAACAACAGGGAGAGAAATCCTGCTCAGATCCTGACCAGCGTTAGCTCCGGAGCAAGGGCAGTCCGGGAAATGCAGCTGAGGAGGCTGCGTAGCTCACGGAGGAGCTGCTTTGGAAAGTTTTATGATTTGGCCAAAGGCTGGGTTTGTGGGATCGATGACAGGAGGTGTGCCCCGTGCCAGGGGGCCTGATCCGCACCAGCTGCGGCCGTAAATCACAGCTCAACGGGTGTGTGAACACCCTCGCTGGGAAGACTTTGAGCCGGGAGAAACAATGGCATTATTTCTTAACCTGGGTCTTGGAAACAGCTGAGCCATTTTTGCTGACTTAAAAAAATGAAAAGCAGGCAGGTATTTTAGGTCAGAAATTTCAGCCCACATGGATCAAATGTGGTGAGATTAGAGGCAAGTAGACAAAGGTCTCAGAAGGGGGATTTTAGGCACATTTATTTACAGACAAAATCAGCATCTCTGCCAGTAGTAGCAATAATTCAGGCAGGGTAAATAGAGTACCGCTCTCACTCCTTAGAGAGATACCGTAGTGCAGGGATCAAGGGAACAATGCCGCAGCATCTACAGGAACCGTCTTCAATTTTATTTTGATGATATATCTCAATATTTTCAGAAAATTTTCAATCATTCTATTTGCATGAATCATCCTACCGCATAAATATCTCCACTGTAATCAGCAAAGCTACATGAGCAAAACAAATTAGGTCTGCTCTTAAAATAAAGCATTTTATTCTAGAGTTAATGTGGACTTTAAACAATTTTCTAGACTTCTATAAACAAGATCATGTTCTAGACATTTTCATCAGAGATGTTAATAACCCCATTACCTTCTTATAATTATTTGTTATCCTTAACATAGGAAAATTGATGCTACAAAGTGTTATCTTTCCCCAGAAAATTATAGGTGTCACAACAAGTTGCCACATTCTGTGCAAATAAGCCAGAAAAGCAAAGAAACCACTTAGATTTATCTATTTTATTTGTGTTTGATATTTTCAGTGTGTCTGCATTTTAAATGTATTTTAATGTAAAGGTTAATGGGGTTTTAATAAAGGGCAGATGGCTACTCTAATTGCAGAACACCCAGCATACTCTTTTAAAAACCTCTTTAGCTGGCTAGACAGATATTAATAATTCTGAACACCATTAGAAAAAGCAGAGGTTTGAATCAAATGATTCTTCAAAGTCAAATTTATTATTAAACCAAAACTGCAATCATTGCATTCATTTTGCAAAGAAAAATTGTATTATCAATATATTTCCCATCAAGTGATCCTGTGAACTTTCTATTATCTATTATCTATAGCTAAATTATATATACTGAAGCACCAAATGTTGAACTTCCTATTAGGTATTTTTTTTATCCAGATGTCAACTTACAGCCTTTTTTTTTTTTGAATTCTCCAAACATTTCGCTAGTCACCCAGTCTCCTCCCCACTTCACTAATTTGATCTTTTTTTGCAAGAGCGTGATTCCTGGGTCACATAACATTATGCATGCACACTGCAATGCCTGGTATGTGTCTTTAAAAAAAAGGAGAAATAAAAGGAAATAAAAAGCATGAGCTATGTTGTACTGGGCCCTGTGCCAAGCACAGCCTCCTGCCTCCAGAAAATACAGTGGAAGCAAACTGTATCTATGAATGTCTTCAGCGCAGCCAGTTAGTTCACTGGGAGTGGAAGGTGGCCAAAAGCTACGTGGGAATGAAGAAACCACAGGTACAAATCCTGTACCAAAATAATTTGATTCCTCGAGCACTTAGAGTCAGGCATTTCAAAGTCCCACTTAAATCCTCAGGAGCTCTGATGTGAAACTCAAGTCAGGGCAGAATAACTGTCTAACACCTGAAATAATTTAAACCGGACAGCAATTTTCTGCTTTGGAAATGATTTCTGTAACCTCTTCCTGCCACCACTGCAGACCCCTCCGCACAAGCCCATGGACACCATCACCATCGCCCGCTGAAATTAGCCGTTACATTAACCAGGTTTTGAAATATTGGCTGGAATGCAGTTTGGGGCTCTACAATGGAAGAGAAGTAAGTTTTATATCATTTTATGAACTGTCATTAATCAATGCAAAATCACAATGAGAGTCTTATGGAATCACATATTACAATCTCCCAAATCGCAGGAGGAACTTGCCGTGATTAATGTTACTGCAACGACTTTTGATACAATTAATAGTGGGAGCGGTTCACGTTACCACGTTGGGTGCTTTTCCTGAGCCCACCGTGGATGGGAGGGACCTTTGGAGCCCGGGCCAGGAAACAATAGTATTTGACACATTATTAATCTGCCCTTATGATTCATCTTTTATCCTTCCTGACATTTATGTTCTTCCTCTGACATGCACACCGGAGGCCCAAACAGTCCCAGAGCTGAACCGTGTGAAGTGAGTCTTCGTGCGTCTCCTGCAGAGGTGGCAGGTATCCCACTCTTCATCCACACGGATCTGTCCTTGCTCCAAATAATTCCTCCAAAACCAATTGCAAGAAGCCTTGGAGGCGGGGACCACCCACATCTCGGAGGCTGAAAGCAGGCTCCAAGCCCTACAGACCAGAGCTCCTCCTGGGTCACTCCCATTTGGAGGGATTGGTGACACCGGGTGAGTTTAGGACAGCAAAGCGCAACTCTGCCTGCTACAGGGGTGACTTTGTGCCCAGCTTTTCTCTGCCCAAGCCCACAGCTATCAGGAACCGGTTTGGCATCACCCCAGGCATGGGTGAGAGGCGACTCCTCTGTCCCAGGTGTTTAAGCACAAGTCAGTGAAGGGCCACCCAGAAAGCCCATCGGGATGAAGGATGTCCCAGGAACCTGTGTTTCTGGGACAGTTATCTGAGACACGCAGCCCCCACAGTGGCCCCCAAGCCCTCATGCACCAGAGGGTAGGACGGGGTGGGCTCAACCAGGGAGGAGGCACCAGGTGAGGGGTGAAGAACCAGGAGACATGGGGTGTCTGTGTCCATCTGCACCCCAGAGGGAAGGGGAGCAGGGAGCAGAGCGTGTCCTCTGCACTTCCACACTGTCACACGCCAGACACACTCGTCTATCCCCCTCCTTGGGTCTGCCAGCCCCCTCCCCGGAGCCAGCCTGCTTCTGGGAGGCTGCTCCCTCAGCCTTGTGCATGTCCAGGTGCCCCCACCCCTGGGCTTGTGGGGTCCCCCCATACTCACAGTGTGGGGATGGAGCCAGCCCAGCTCACGGAGGAGGTGGGACGGCATCGAGCCTGTGGCTGCTCTGGACGGGGGGTGCATTGGGGCAGGATGGCCCTGGTTGGGGGGGTTAAACAAGGAGACACACACTGCCCACCCTGTCTTTTAGGGCAGCTCTCCGGGGTGTTCCCCACGGAGGAGAGGGGAGTAGAGAAGGTGAAAGAGCACCAGCCCCCCTGTCTGCTTTTGATACCGGGGGGACATGTATGTGTCTGTTCCCAGCACACCCCTGGGGCAGTGGTTGGGAGAGGGAGAGGATGGGGGGCGCAGAGCACCCCAGCCAGGAGGGGGCTGAGTTATTCAATGATATTCATTATATGTATTTAACATCTATGTAACACCCCGTTATTCCCTCTCCAGTCCTCAGCACAGGCTCCTGCCCAGGACAAGGCGGGGGGGGTCCCA
>NW_010262880.1:0-14249 GCF_000690775.1 Eurypyga helias
GGTTTCCCCGGCTCCGTCGCCCGCCGGCCTGCGGCTCTGCCGCCGTCGCGCAACACGTGGAACGCTTGGTTGCAGTTTCCTGAGTGGGCAGATGGGGGCACCCCGCGTCACGGCGTGTCCTGAAACGACGTCCCAAACGAGTTCCAGGCCGACAGACCGCCTGTGGGGCGTCGTCTCTGGGGCTGGACTGGGGGATCTGCAAAGCTCCCAGCCCACATCGTTCTGGGACTCTGGCTGCAGATAAGCAGTTTCAGCGGCAGTTAACGTAGCCCTGTTTTTTGTAACTGAACACGCTCACATAAGACGTATTGCCAGAATACACCAATTCAAGGTAGAATGTGAAGTAAATCTGGTGATTTTCATTAATCTACTTGTGTTCAGCTGAGAATGGTCTATGACTTTGGAAGCATAAAAGAATTTTAGCGTAGTTCTTCAGGTATCGAGGTGTGGTTTCGGATTTCTTTCTGTCACTGCTTGCAGACTGGAGGTAGCAAAGGCTACGGATTTATAGAATTTGAGTCTGATGACGTGGCTAAGATTGTCGCAGACACGATGAACAACTACCTGTTTTGTGAAAGACTGCTGAAGTGTAAGTATGAGCCGGAAATTCGTAATTAACTTGGGGGGGTTTTTTGACTGTTGGGAGACTCTTTGGTATTTTTTTAATGAAGTATTTGTGACTGTCGCAGCTGCAGTCTGTGTAGTTAGACATAAGGGGCTTTTTTGATGAAAAGAGTCATGAATTTAGCGAGTTTCTCAGATGTGGTGATGGCAACACTGGCTTTGTAAGGGATTATGAGCTATGTGTAGGCATCACCTTTTGAAAAGCACGTTTCTGTGTTTTCTGGGTGAAACTGAAAAGGTGTTATTTTCTTCCATCATGAGTTCTCTTACTCGTTTAGCTGCTTTCCGTTCGTACAGTGCTGTACTAGAGCTCTGCCGTAGCAGTGGCTAATGCCACACCGACAACCGACCAGCGTTACGTGAGCACATTTGGCGAGGAGAGCGGCTCCGCTGTAACTTGGTGTCGCGTGTTTACGACGCAGGTCAGTTCATGTCTCCCGAAAGGGTCCACGAAAACCTCTTCAAGGACAGTAACAGGATATTTCTGAAGCCGTCTCTGCCAGCGGTCAGGCGGTACAACAAGATACGTTCACTTGTTCAGAAGGCAAAGATGACAAAGCGACTGCTGCGAAAGGAGAAGCTGTTACGGAAGAGGCTGGCTGAAAAGGGGCTCGATTACGACTTCCCAGGATTTGTAAGTTTGGTGTGGTTTCGATGGGTGTTTTATCCAAAACATGCATTAAGGCTGTGCCAAATAGAGGAAAATCGTGTGTGAAACCAGTAAAAGAGCTGGAGCACCGGGGGAGTTACTAGCATTAAGGACTGTATAGAAGCTCCTGGAAATCCATGTAGTGGCGTTGCTGGGTGTGCTATATGTATGTGTGGGTTTGCTTCTAGGGAAGGAAATAGTAACAGCAAAGGGAAGACATTCCTTTTCTTCCCCAGCCGTCTTCAAGGCCAGGCTGGACGAGGCTTTGAGCAACCTGGTCTAGTGGAAGGTGTCCCTGCCCGTGGCAGGGGGGTTGGAACTAGATGGTCTTTAAGGTCCCTTCCAAACCAAACCATTCTGTGATTCTGATTCTGACAGTGTAAACAGTTAGATATTCTGTGGTTTTAATATTTCTCTGTAGATCACAGAAGAGCCTCAGGGACTTTGTCCTGTGGGAGGTCTTGGGAGGGTGGGTTATTTGAAGGCAGATCCCAAGACTAGAGCTTCCATCCCTAGGCCTCGCCTAAGCTGGTTTGCAGAGCGCTTGGGTGAAGTACTTGAACTTTAAGCAGTGCTGTTTAATGCGGTATTTTTTTTAAATGCACAGTAGCAGTTTTTGTGCATTGCTTTGCGTGTTTTTGTTTAAACCAGATCACCTCTGCAGCCCTTTAAGTCACTTTATTAATTCAAATCTAATTGCTGTAGAAAAGATTTTGTGGTTACAAAGCAAAAAAACCTATCGACTGTTAAGTGACTGTGCCTTCACACAAGGAAATTGGTAGTGATCCACCTGATCTGCCTTTTGCTTCCCAGGCTGCACAGGAGCTTTCCATAAAGAGAGGAAAAGTCAAACCATCCAAGAAGTCAAAACCTAACATTTCTTTGAGCAGCCAGGTAAGGCCGAACAGTCCTAGCAGTGCCCAGCACAGTGCCCCACCATTCATGTCCCCGCCATTCACGTCCCCCTGTTCACATCACCCCCATTCTCACTGGGGGAGGCATTTCAGATGTGCAATTGGTTTTTCTCTGGTATAGATGTCAACACCTGGAAACCTGGATAGTATTTACTTGAGAGATTTTTGTGCCAAAAGTTGCTCCTTTGAGATGTACTAGCACTCTTGAACAGGGGAGGGTGGTTGGGTCCTCTCCGTCCTTCCTCCTGTGGGAATTTGGCCGCGGAGGCCACGCAGCGTGTTGTAACTAGCAGTGCTTGTCCTGCGGTGGCTCCAGGCAGCGGTGCTTCCACTATTTAGCACTACCCTCGGGCAGGAGCAACGCCGGGTGCTGAGGACACCCGCCTGTACTCCACCTACATCTGAGCTTCAGTCCGGCTCTTGGGGCTGCGCTGCGCTGTAATGCCAGTCGCTTTGGCAGAAGGAAGTTGAAGGGGTGATGCGGTCTAGTGCGGTCTGTGCCCGTTTGCATGCTGTGCTGTCCCTCTGTCGCGCTCTCCAGGCAATCCAGGCAATGGTGTTCCAGTGTTTTGAAAACTAATGCCAGCTGAAACTATCCGTAGGGTGAAAGGAAAGCTCAGGCCATCAGGACTGAGATCTGGGACACTGACAGTCTGAAATTCTGTCAGGTATTAACATTTCTGCTGGGGGCTCGAGCGTGGCGTTTCTGTATGGCAGACTCACATACACCTTTCGGGTCATTTTCCTCTTTGCTTTCTTAGTGCTTTGAGTCAGGAAATACAAAGTTTGGAAAGCCAGTGTGCGTAATGACGTGTTAGAAAACGTGGATTAATTTACATTTGCCTTTCACGTACACTTTTTTGAAGATGACACTTCTGTCTGAAGAAATACTGTCTACAAAAATAGGTAGTTAGAAAAAGACAACAATTTTCCCTAATGTGTTGAAGTTTGGAAGGAGAGCTGGGCAGAGGGGCCGTGTGGTGCCACGGAGGCAGGGACAGCTTTCTCTGGCAGATGCTTTGCAATGAGTCGTGTTTTTCTGATCTCTTCAGGATCCTACTCCAGTCTGTACTCCGACAGTGCTCGAGCGCCGGAAAGCTTCCCAGGCGGACGATGACGCCGAGGACAATGAAATAACCCTCAAGCTGCCCCCTGCCAGTGTTAACAACGCTGTGCAGAGACCAAAGAAGCAGCCAAGGAAAAGATCAAAGCTGAAGAAACAGAAATAGACTTAAAATTATATGGCTGTTGCCATGTTTTTCCTCAACTCAAAAACGGCTGTGGTGAAGAGCCTTCTAGTGCTTCACCTTCCCTGGCTCGAGTCGTCACGGCCAGACTGTTTCAGTCTTTCCTGGGCAAGGAATCTGTGCACAAGTCCTCCCTTTCCTGGTTCGCCATCAGGGCTTCTGCCTTTGGAGACGTTCTCGACTGTGCTCCCAGGTGCCCGTGCTGTGATGCGCCTACAGCCGTGCCAGAACCCTCGGTTAATTCTGTAACTTGTCCCTGGCGCTCAGCTTGGGAAGAAAACGTGGGGCTGTCCATTCGGCGCTTGCTGATGGGGGCTGTACTTTTATAATTAATGACAGGTTATAAAAAAACAAAAAACAATTTTCCAGCTGCGTTGGCTCTCAGTAGTGGTTCTTCTGGTGAGTGGAACGCCTAGTTTTCATAGGAGTGCTCCCATGTTTACACAAATCGTGGGTGAGAGGTTTCTTCCCCAAGGAAGCCATACCTTGAAGTTCATCTCCTGTTTGCAATCGGTCAGGATCTGCCTCTGCTCTCTGGGGCAGGTGCTGCCCGAGCAAGCCAGCGCCTCTCAACCCTGGGAAACTCGGCCTCTGCCAGGACGTGGAGTGGTTGGAGAGGGCTTGGAAGGGGCTGGGAGTAGCAAGTTGGTAAGAGTCAGGAAAATGGCTGAAGTCACTCGTGTTCAAGATTCCCATTCCTTTCCCTTTGCAGGCCAAAGATTTGTGTCTGAGAGTGTTCCCTGCTGCAGGGGACGTCGGGCGACCGCTCCTCTGGCTGGTGGCTTAGCCAGAGCCACGGCTACGCTTTCATCCCTCACATGCTTGTGTAACAGCCGTGTCACTCTGCAGGGGTGCCCGGTGTGCAGGGACTGCTCGGGCAGAGCTAACTCGCTAATTCTCTGGGGCTCTGTGTGCCATAAACACGTTGTCTCCTTCAGAAAACACTCAGGACCTGGAGAGGGTGGCTGCCTTCGGGGGCACTCCTTGGTGAACTGTGGAGAGGAGCAGGTGGTGGCAATTCTTACATAGAGCTGTTCTCGGAGTGAGCAAGGCTTTCTGAGAAGATGCGTAAAGCATAAGCGGGGTGGTCTGGGCTGTGTTCTGTTGTCCTTTGGGCCCTGCAGCACCTTGTCCCTGCGTTTTAGCTCTGCTGTCTGTGTGGCACAAGGGTATCTTACACTTCAGAGGGTGATCAGCACATCCCAGTGAGCATCTGGGTGGGGGAACTGGGAATGGAAGGCAGGGTTTTGTCACCAGTAGTACGAGTTCAGAGAATTGAGTGTAGCTTTTCGTTGTACATCAAGGTTTATTCCTGTTCTGATGTAACCTGTCATAGCTGACTGCAGATACCCAGTCCTGCTTGAACATACCAGTTTATTGCAGATCTGAATCCTGCAGAAATTCCAGGCTGGGGTTTGTAGCACGTACTTAGCTTTGATCTTTTATAGTGGGAGATGAAGCGCACTCCAGTGCTGCGCTGTTGGCTGTGGGTCGGGCTTGGCAGAAGGGGTCAGAGGAAAGCCCAGGTGATAACAACGCGGCTCAGGTAGGCGGCTGGCACTAATTCCTTGGTTATTTTAAGACTCGGACTCCTGGCAGAGGAGAAGAAATCTGAACCATTGGCCGGGCTAATTCTGGCCTATCTGGCCTGATGACTTGAATAATCGTGCGATCGCAGTGACATTCTCTCGGTGACTTAAATTAGATCATTCTCCATTGTTGCTCTGGACTGTCGGGGAAGCGACTGGATGAATGCATCTTCCTGTCAAGCGCTTGTCATCTTAGGGGCGCTAGGGAGGTCTCTTGGCCAGCCCGCTGGTCGCTGACAGTCCTTGCCTTTTAGCAGAGGTGTTCTGTGTGCATTGCTGGATGTGAAACAGGCAGCGTTTACCCCTCAAACCCTGGAAAACACATCCTCGGCTAAGGTCCGAGAGGAATGTGGTCGGAGTGCTTGGCAGAAGTTGTTTGTCTGTTAGTAACTGGCGTGCAAGGTCTTCTGAAAAACTTTTCTACCTTGACTTCATAGAGCAGAGAGCAGCAGGAGAGAAGCAAGGTGTGTCTGTCCGGAATGGAGCTTTCTTTTGAAGTCCATATTCCTAATTTTGTGTTGTGCAAATAAGGATGGCTGTTGGGTCAGGATGAGCTAGAAATGGGGCTGCAGTGTCTCCTGCCCACAGCTGAACCTCCTGGGTGCAGTCGGACACGGGGGCAGCACGCTTCAGGCCGCTGCTGTCTGACAAACGGAGCGTGAGGTTTCCTGGGCTCCCGCGTTTACGAAGGAGCCGTCTCATCCGGGCAGTTTGGAGGGGCTGGCTTGCGCTGGTGTGAGTAACGCACCTCTAACATGGTTTAAGAATAAGGGAGAAACCTGGAACGCATCTTCATCACATATGCCCACGTGGTGCTGCCACGAGTACTCCTTCCAACACTGCTGAGTTAGAGCTGCTCGTAAAAAGTTACCTAGCGTAACTTACCCAGTGCAGTTCCGTCTTCACCGAAGCTTGAACAGTTCCCCCCCTGTGCTTCCCATTCCAACCCTTTGGCTTCCATTTTGAACCTGGAGTTGCTTTCTTCCTACTCTGCTTCTGTTACTGTGCTCCTCCCTGTGCCCGGTGTTCAGCCTCTGCCTGGGAGCCTGTGTCTGCTCCCTGCTTTCTTCTGTGCTTGACGCTGTGCCGCCTTCTCATGCTGCCTGCCGTGCCGCGTGAGCTTCCGGGGACTTGGCTTTCCACAGATCGCCGGAAAACGTTCGTGCCTTTAAGCCAGCACCCTGGTTGCTGCTTGCTCTCCGTATTTGCATGGCAGCTCGAGCCTTGATGGGAAGACGTTCAAGAAAGCTCTGCTTACAATAAGGTTTGCTTCCTGCTGTAACTTTCTTTTCCCTTCCTTTTGTTCGTTGGTCTTCCTTCAGTTGAGATAGCTGGCAAATCTGAAAAGCAAGGGAACAGTTCTGGCCGTTTGAGTGAAGCCTGATGACACCACCCAGGCTGCAGCAAGGAGCTCTCGGCAGAAGGGCAGCTTTTCTTGGTGACAGTTGCTGTTTTTAGGCTGCCTGTGTTATTAATACGCTGCTGGCCTGGGAGAGGTACATAAGCAGAAATTCAGACACCTGATCCTTGCCAAACATAGTTTCCGTAGCAAATGGACAGACGTGCTGTGTCACACGTTACGCCACAGCCCTTGCATGGATTTTTATTTCTCAGCTCTCCGGGCATTTGTTCATTCATCCTGGACCAACACAAACCTCCTGGCCGCTGGTTTTAGGGCAGGCTGTGAGTTGTTTCTGCTGGGATGCTGGGAGTGTTGGGGCTTTGGGGTCAAGGCAGGACTCACACGGTCTCTGCCTTTCTGTGATGAGTGGCTGGGGAGCTGGTTTACTGAACACCTATGTACGCAGCACCGTTTTCAAGCTTCAGAACCACCCGGCTGCTGGCAAAGGGCTGGTTTGTACTCACTCATTCCGATTTCTCGGTTTTGCAGGAAGGGGAGCTGGGTTTAGGAATGCACAGCGTTTCCCAGCACATGAAGCACTGGATGTAAAAGAGGAAATGGGGGGTAACAGAGAGGAGAAACATAGAATTGATTGGAAAAAAAGAGGGGAGGAAGGGGAGTGCTGAAGTGACAACGCTTACCTCTGGAGAAAAAGGTGTGGGTGAATTTGGCAGTATTAGGCTGCTTGAAATGAAAGATGCGGTTTGCTGTTTCCCTGGTTTGTTTTGCCTGTTAGATGTGCCATGGGATGCCCAGGCTGCACAGCTTCTGGGGAGCATGCTGCAAGCCAGGGTCCAAGCGCTAATGCTTACTCATGAGCCCTGAGAGGAGGAGGAGAGCAGGCTGGGCAAGTGACACTTGCTCTTGACAGCCACAAGCCTGTTTGCTTGCATACCTGGCTTTTAAAATGGCTGCAGGCCCGGGGAACGAGGCTAAAACCTGTCTGCAGATAGCTCCCGGGGTAAGGGAGGATTTCTGCATGGCGCTGAGGGGTGTCATCCTCTCCAAGTAAAGCACCAGCAAAGCAGAGGGTAGCCCTAGCAAATTCCTCTTCTCCCAGCTTTCCCTTCAGAGTGCTGGGTTGTTTGGTGCCGTGCAGCCGGCCAGCGTAGGGCTGTGTTGTAGGGCTGTGTTGTGTGGGGTGCCGGGGGCATCCCTGCCCTGGACAGGGTGTTGCAGGTAAAAGCCGGGGCCAGCAGGTAACAGGAGTGTGGTGGATGTGGATCTCCTGTAGATGTTTTCCAGGAATACCCACGAGTCCTCCTCTTGGCCCAGGCTCCTTCATTGTTCGAGGTGCTGTTTGAACACATCCTGTTTCCCAGGGTTTCCAGTCTAACCCACAAAGCCTTAAAACTCCGAGCAGCGATAATCTGCAACGTCTTGGCTACAGCTGCCCCAGGGTGCTGCTGGAACAGAGGCGGTGGGGAGGGCTGTTCTGTGCATCAGGCTGCTGCCTGGCACCGCTAATCCAGGCCCTTCCCTCCCTGCCCAAGGGCAGCAGCTGTGGGAGCAGGCCGAGGAAATGGTTAACTGCGTGAGTGAGAACTGCTGAAGTGAAACGTTCTCTCCCGTGCAGGGTGCAGCAAGGCCCCTGTTGCTTCTCCCACCCAGCGTTAATTAAGCGTATGGCAGGGACAGAGATGCTGGTGGTCCTGGAGGCTGGGAGTAGTTACACACTGTGTCCATGGCCAGTAGCTACATGATCTGTGCTGGGAGAGGAGAAGCTGCAGAGAGGCTCCTACACAAGTCTTGTCTCGGATCAGGGAAGAATTGCTGGTTTGTAACTGTCTTCAGATGTGTTGAAGGGAGCCGGCAGGATTGCAGGGATGAATGCTGCAGGATGCTGAGACAGTGAGGTGGGTGTCCACAGTGAGCTGCAGCTACTGGGGTCACCTTTCCGTGGCCGTGCGTTTGACCCCGCACTGGACCCATCACAAGGAGGCTAGGGACTGGCCTCGATTTGAAACTTGTTCTAAAGAACAGCAAGGAGAAAACCAACTAAAACTGGTTTTGGGGACAGTGAATCTGGAAAGCCCTGGTTTATTCTGGGTGTTTTTCCAGTGCTGACTGAGAGAAGGGCTTGGTGAGCAGGGACAGACCTGGAAATCAGGCTGCTTGCTCCACAGTGTGGCATTGCTGCCAGTTTCCCTCAAGCGCTTGCACAAACCTCCAGCTTGCAGGTATTTTGGTGTCTTGAAACTGAGCAGGGAAGTAGAGTTACTTCCATCAGGGCGGCTTTGCGAGGCCGAGAGCGAGGCAGTGCCTTGCCTCTCTGGCTTGCTGGGTGTGCGGAGGTGCTGTTCCTCGCAGCACGCCCTGCAGAAGGCAGTTGCACGGTGGGGAGCGAGCGGGGTCTGTGCCAGTTGCGCAGCAGCACGGCTGCTTTGTCGCCTGCAGCATTTTTGTTTCTGTTGATGTGAGAGCCGGAAGGCGTCCAGCATGAGGTTCAGGTGCTGAGCTGCATTTGCAGGCCTGCCTGCTGGATGGGCTGAGTTCATCTGTCCAGAAGTGATGGACAGAGGGGACATAAGACAATTCCATGAAGCTCTTCTCTCAGCTGTCCCACACAAAGACATGATGTTGGTGGTTTATTAACTGGGCTATGCTTAAAGTGGGTTCTGTGGAATTGTATCCTGAAAAAGAAACCATCCAGGCTTGGAGCGGCCAGAGCTTTGTGACTGGGCTGGCAGGAGCTATCCAAGTGCAAAGGAGTAGTATGGATTTTCCTAAGGCAAACTTGTCCGTTGGTGTAATGTCAGTGCAGCCACATCAGATGAATCGCAGCCCAAGGTTTTAGCCTGAAAACTACTAGCTCAGCATTTTTTCCCCATCAGCTCCTGATTTTACAAGATGGAATCCTGCCGCGTTAATACGTAGGCTGGGTTCAATCAGTCGGTTGTTAAGAATTGTTTGGAATTGGTGATTTGGACAGTTGTGGAGCGGGCTGCCAGTATACGTTTGCCGTGTTGCTGTTCAGTGTCGGCTCTCCCACTTCATTTTGTAAGAGCTTCCATTAATTTCAGTAGAAATCTGTGTTTGGGGTGGAGGGTGACCTAATCTTTAAAAAGGATCTTAATCCACTTAGCCTCTCTTGCAGAGCTCAGCATTTTTTCCGTCAGGAGCAGACTGCATTCCTAACCTTGATGTGTCATTTTCCAGTTGGCTTAATATTTGGGTGAGGATAAAAAGGGAGTGTTTTTCAAAGATTAAAAGAATCCCTGCTGCTAAGGTACGTGCTTGTGTTATGTGCAGGTATAAAACCAGAGATAGGAACGTAATGGTAAGCGTTTGGGCGGTGGAAAAAAGATAAAATAACACCATCAGATGACTGTAGAGAACAAGCACAGGAAGAGGTAAATCCATTTGAAAGAGTGAGGGAGGAGGAAATGGGGCTGAAATGTTGTTTAATGTAAATTTAAGTGCAAGACAGAAATAGGATTCCTGTTAGTTTGACCTGTAAATGTCCCTTCCCAGAGGCCCTGAGGGCAGCCAGGAAAAATCTGGTCTCTGATGCAAATACAAGACCCAGTGCTCGTGCCTTGGGAAGGCTGGAGATCTTCTAGGCCACTGCGTTAAATCCAGCTCTGGTCAGAGAGGGTGGAAAGCTGTTGCCAGTAGCCTGTGTTCCATTGTAGGTGATTTCAGCTCAAAGTCCAGTCACAAAACAAAGAATGCCACAATTAACACTAATTGGTACTTTCCTTGATGTTCTGGCCAGGGAGAATGCACTGTTTCCCTGTGGGCAGTCTCTGTGGGTCAGAGGAGGCCTGCAGGGATGTTGCATGGCTCGTGGGACCTTCATGCCAACGGGAAGTCTCGAATCAAACCCAATTTGCACGGCATGAGGGCTACCTGCTTTGTGTGTGATGCTTCCCCCCTTGGGTGGCCGAGTTTCTGCAAGGAGTGACCACACGCAGCTGTGCCCGTGTGCACACGATGAGCCTTGAAGCCATCTGCTCGCTTCCCTTGAATCAAAACCTTGTGCTCGCACGGTTTCTTTCCCGTTGGGTGACTGAAGCGAAGCTTCATGTGCCTTCACGTGGGAGTTAAGTGGGTCAGCGGGCTGCTTTGTTTGTGGCGGCTCTCACATGGAAAAAAGCTCGATGCAAAACGCTGAGGCTTGGCAGGAAAGTGCCAATTAAAGATAGCAGTGCGAAAGCATGTTGTCTGGGCTGAAAGTGATCGAATCTGGGGCTGTGACAACTGTCATGTGCAAAGTAAAGACCAAGGAATTATTAAATTTAATGTTGGAGGAGCCAGTGCTTTCCCTGTTTCAAGTGTTTGTTCTCCTGCGGTGTGGACAAGGTTCGTTCCCTGTTTCAGAGGTAAGCGAGGGGTAGAGGAGGTGAGTCGCACAGGGAGCCCATGCCAGGGTGGCATCAACAGCGCTCGGAAGGTGGGTACTTGGGCTGCCCCTCGTGCCGGCCCAGGTTACCTGTCTTTGTGCCAGGAGCAATCCAGCCTTTGCTCAGCACTGCTCGAGTCTGTTCAGGTGACGTGAGCAGGAGATGGCAGAGGAGAGCAGCAGTGTTACATCGGGTCAATGAAGTTTCTCCCCCTTAGCCATGTAGGTGGTCGGGCTGAGACAGCAGATCAGGGAAGCAGGGCTTGCTGAGTCTGCGTGGCAGCGTGCTCAGCTCTGGGGAGGCAACCCCGGGACAGCCAGGCTGCGACGCTGCTTTCCTCCCCTGTCATGGGCAGCTACGTCCTCATGCTGTCATTCCTAAATGAATGCATTTCTCCTTGGAGCACTCCGCCCTCAGGTTCCTGAGCAGACATTGTGCAAAAGGGCCCTGAAGGACAGGGAAGAGCAGGTCACTCAGGTATAGTCAGTGTTTCTACTGGATTAGAGCCTCGCTTCCTCCCAGTCCATCCCTCTGCTTCCCACTAGTTCTGCTTTATGGATGTGTTTTTGTTTGACAGAGCAGTGTTGGTAAATGAAAGCTAGAATATCCATCCATTCCTTTATTTTAAAAAAGCTATCTGGCTATTTTTTGCCCTTACAGCTTTCTGTGCCCTCGCTGCAGATGTCCATGTCCTGATCTCCTGTTTCATCGTGCAAAGGCCTGTGCTTTACTTCGCACGTGTATAGGCACACACCTCCTACTCGTGATGAACCACCCCTTCCTCAACAAGCAGGGAATGGTGTATTTTGCAGGTGGACTGATGAGAGAGATACGAGCTGTCTCACTGGGGATGGTATCCTCTTGGGAGACAGATGTTCCTGCCTTTCTGCTGCACTGGTCTGTGCTGGAGATCCACGTGTGAGACAGGTAGTGGAGATCTCTCAGAAATGAGAGCGTAGTAAGACGTACCTTTCTTAGCGTGGGTTACTTACAAAGGTAATGCCAGGTGCCTGCTGTGAAAGCACTGGTGGTGAGGCCTTGTCAAGCAGTGTGAGGGTAGCGGCTCCTCCCACAGTTCCTGCTGTTTCCTTCATTTAGAGAGTCCTTTCTGCACCCTGGGATGAATCCCCAAGGACTGGTTAGAAACAGCACAGTCATTATCTAACAGTAACTGTGGAGATGTTGAAGCATCCGTGCGGATTGGATTCCATCTGGAAACTTGGAGCTATGGGCTATCCCAGCATGCCTTCGTGGTGGGCTTCCGTTGTGAACGCAGGTCTGTCAGAGATGGTGCTCGGACCAATGCACGTTGATGTCCCTGTGAAAGCTGATGGACCATGCAACATGACCAGGAGGAGCCTCCTCTGAGGAGAGCTACAGAATACTGAGGTGCTGTGAGACCCTGTGGGAAAGCTGAAAAAAAACAAAGGAAAAGCAGGATGAAGAATGCCATAGAGTGTGTGCTGGAGTGCAATGCTATATGCAGTAGTGATTAAGAGACTTTCAATAACAAGAATCAGAGCAGTGTCTTCACTGCCTGCTTTTCAAAAGTTTGCAGAAAACGAGTCCTTGCCGGCCTCAGGGAAGGGCAGGAGGGAGCTCAGGCATGGCGTGGTTCCCTTGGCAGTGGCCTGCCAGCATCTACGTGTGGATGCGGCCTTGGACAAACCGCACCTCTTGCTGCCTGTGTCTCTGTGACGGAGAGTGTCACGGAACACACAAAGGAAGGTAGGACTGCTGAGAGCGGGGCGGATTAGGGGGACAAAGAACACAGATCTGTAGGAAACAAAGCTCGTTAGTGCTGCTGCTCGTGGAAAAAATTGATTGCCTTAAAAAATACAGGCATAAACCGTTCTAAAAGTCTCTGCAGGGAGCCAAGGAAATGGTCATGTAATAACAACAAATCAAAACATTAGAGCTGATTAAATGATAGAGGTGGTTATTTCTGTGCAGACTCTACCTGCTTTATAATAAAATCGTGAAGAAAACATGGAGAAAGACTGTCTGCACTCCACCTGTTAATGTCACAGTGAGGAAGCTTCTAGGTGTCATGCAGTTCTCACCTGAAGTCTTGCAAACCAGAGAAAAGAAAAATTGTAATTTCCGTGCAAATTTTATCTAGGAATGGAGGGGGAAAAAAGGTTCTTGGAAACCAAGCCAACTGCATCTCCCAGCATTTCTTTATGATGCCTTAAACTGCCAGTGACCCTAAAATTGCCAGAAGTAAGAATCTATGAAAAAAAGGGCAAACTCCCAATTAACCAGAAGGCAGTATTGAGAGATTTCCAGGGTAAATGCCTCTTTATTGTAACACCGAAGAGAATGAATTCACAGCAAACGTGTGGTACACAATTATTGATTTCTTACTGAAGCTAAAGGAAATACTGCTTATCATAATTTACCTACTTGATCGATTTTAATCAATTTTTATTGCTTAAAATGGAATGTGATGGTGTTTTAAGTAGCAAACTATCTAGAGGCTCCAAAAAAAACTTTGCCTATAGATCTAACAGATCAGCTGAACGGGAATGATGGGCGCTTTATCAAGGTACTGACGATCCTACCCACTCATCAGCTGCTGTTGGGAGGCTGCAAAAGCAGAGAAGGGTGAGCGAGTGGAGTCCTGCAGAACTGCCCGGTTAGGAAGGGAGAGCACTCTGCACAGGGGCTGACCCTCTGAGCACACAGAGTCATGTGGGGACTGGAAAGCCACCACAGGTGGACTAGAGCTGTTGCGTCTCTGCTGTGGGTAGTACTTAGCCAGTCAGGGCTCTCAGGAGATTAGCTACCTCCTGGGGGGTGAGAACCAAGGTAATTGCTAAAGCTGGTTTGTAATCACCTGCGCTCAGTTTGCACAGAGCTGGCATCCTTTCAAGCACTAATATCCCCAGCTTTCTCTTGATACCCGTGCAGCCTGTTCCACTTTTTAAGTTCGGCCTATGCTGATTCCTTGGTGCCAACCAGCAGTTCTGTATTGCTCTGGAGACCGGCAGCGGGAAAGAACAAGTTAGAAAATGCAGTATTATTTGGAGGGGGCTTGCCAAAAGCCATTCCTGCACCAAAACGGCGAGCCATGAAGAAGGGCATTGTTATTTCAAGGAGTGATGACTGAAAAGGAACCACTTTTTCCACAGAGTTACTGTGTGTGTACTGTTGTGATGGCTCAGACTACTCAGCTGTTTGAAACGACGGTTACACGGCATTATGGGGATCACCTCTTTCCGCAGCGCAGGGCGTGAGGACAGCTGGGGGTGTCAGAGGCGAAACGGAGGTTCCCTACAACCACCATCAGGAGAGGAGCAGTCAGCCACAAACCCGGGGAACAAGATGGTGGGAGACGCCTTGGTGAAGAGCCTACGCACAGGGAGCTTGCTTTCACCTCATGCTATGAGGGTTCCAGCTCATTCCACTTAGGAGAAAGAATGAATTGCTTTTAAATTCAACTTTTAAACTTAGACTGCCCCAAACGCCGATTCCC